>NW_016819184.1:6563948-6589158 GCF_001698545.2 Rhinopithecus bieti | reverse complement strand
AAGGTTTTGTTTACATTTTCTTTTCAAATAAAACTTTTCAAAATTTTAAAATTTACATTTAATCATTTGGAAACAATGTATTTTATGACCATACAATTGTATTTCCCATTTTGCTTTTGCCATGAGGAAGCTCTGAGCCCAAATTGTGGCTGACTTCTAGCAATTTGTAGGACCCTATGGTGCAGAACCAGGTGTCTAGATCCTCCATGCCACCCCCGCTTACCCTATTCTTTTCTATTTGTTAATGGTTTTGTTTATGGATTTCTATAAGCCACCTCCCTCCCTCCTCCACCTTTTAAAAAGATAAGGTGAAGTATATAGAGTGTGATACTAAGAAATTGACTACTGATAAAATGACGAAGGACTTCCCAGCCCCTTAATAAGGCCCCATTTTTCTGCTGGGGTTGAGGTCTCCCACCGAAACATCTCTGCTTCATTTACAGCCCACCCCAGGACCTCACCCAGAGCTGAGCCCTCCAGTGCCCAATGGGGAGGGTGGTAAAAAAGACAGGGATGATAAGGTGGCTGAGGAGTGCTTGGCAAGGAGGCCCAGGAAGCTCACTTTCCAAAGGACTCTTAATCATGCCGGGAGGAAGCAATCTTCCTCTCTGTGAATGAGGTCTTGTGAGTGTCCCGGCTGTGGAACAAGGCCTTGGCAAATGAGAAGGGCCTTTCTGGCTGGCAGGTGGGAGTTCTGCACCAGCTCAGGGACCAGAGTCTGCAGACCTTCCTGTGGCAAACTATGCACATACAAATTTAAAAACATCCCTTTCTCCTCCCTCTTTCCTTCCCTCCTTCTTTTCCACCCATTCTCCTTGTAAGGCAGTTCTCTCCAGAGACTGCATCCAGTTGGAGGGAAGGTTACTGAATCTCAAATTGTCTACTACCCTTGCCTGGTCCGTGCAATGCTCTCACCCCAGGGGAGAAGGGTGGTCTCGTTTGAAAAATATCTGTTTTCCCTAGAGGATTCACTTAAAGAATGGTATAAACCTACAGCTGCTTCTGAAAGAAAAGTAAAGGAGAGTTTCTGCTCCCAAAATCTGTATAGTTAATAAGATTCCTAAGCAAACAAACACACGTAAAATGCAAGGCCATTATTTGCTCTGATTAAACATAAAATCTGTTCTCTTGCAACATACCAAATGATCATGGTTTTTTCTCCTCCCTGAGGATGCTGCAGATGTGTAATACAGTCCACTGACTGTTTATTTCTGAAAAAAAAAAAAAAAAAAAAGAAGCCATTGGTGGATTTTTTTCTCTAAATGTGTAGTGTGGTCAGGACAGCAGAAATTTCTGACGAGTCAAGTACAGGTGATTAAAGCTTGCAATGTAAATCAGTTAACATCTGTAATTTTCCTTGTTCTCCAATGCTATTAGTTATTTCAAGGGTAAAAAAGGATGTTTTACTTTATTTTTTTGAATCTTACTAGGTACCCGTAGCTTAACTTAATGATTTGTATAAGTGATAGTAATTGCTGGGACTACAGTTGAGTATTATTAGCTATAAAATGAACATGGTTATATGTCCAACAGAACTAGCAAGGGACAGAAATGCAGTTGTATCCAAGAGAAAATAATTACAGCAATAATCAGTGTAATTCATGATAATGGCTGAATTGAATTTCACACCATAGCTCCAAGCACTTACATTTAATGAATGTAGTTTGTGCTTGTTTACTAAAAAGGTTTTTAGCAGAAAATCGATAATGTAACTTCAGTGTTTCTAATTGCAAATGCAATTATTTTTTTTAAAGTAGTGGTTCAATAAGGATTTTGTAGAGAAAATTGAGGTATGTGAGTGCTGCAGATGCTGGCGCTTTAATTAGTTACCTGTACATTAGTGCCATGGTGCCTTAATATCTATTTATTACAACATATTGATTTAAATGGATTTGTATTCAATTTTAAGGCTAGCTAATGTAATGGACATTGAAACTTTTCAGGAAGCATTGGTTGGGATTACAACATGTCACTGGGTAATGAGGCTTTCTTCAAGAGGTGATTTCAGAAATCATTTTACAAACCCAGTGGTGGGGCCATGGAAGGGAGGGCCGGGACAGAAGCCAGTTTCCACAGAGTCAGTGGCAGGGCATGTGTGGCCTTTGGTAAACAGGAGCTGTGTAGATTTACATAGTCCTTACAGATTCTATTTTACTTGGCTTAACTTCTGTTTATATCTTTTCCCAATCCAAGATATGCCTAAAATGGTTATTTTGGAGTTGATGGTCTTCTCCACAGTAAAACCTGTTGATAGACTTCTGAGTTTTGGGATCCCCAGCCGGTCTAGCCTGACCCCCTTATTTTGAAGCAGCTGAAGGAAAGTGCGTCGCCTCAGATCTCAGGACTTGGAGTCAGCCAGTTGACTCTTAGGTCCCCTGTCATGATTTATGCTGATGTTAGGTGGATTTGCATTCTCTGTCTAACTGGATCTCTTGCTCAAGACTGACCCTGAGCCTAACCTTCTTTCCCCACTTACACAGCCATTGTCACCATCACACCACTACCATTATCATCATCACCACCACCATCATCATCACTATCATCATCATAATCATCACCATCATCACACCACCATCACTACCACCATCATCACACCACCACCACCACCATCATCATCACTATCATCATCACACCACCATCACCACAACCATCACCACACAACCGCATACCATATCATCAACGACCACCATCATTCTCATCAATCACAACAAACCACATCACACACACCTATTCTTTAACCATCATCACACTTACCTACCATATTCTCTTTCTCCATCACTTTTTATCATCACACCACCATCATTATCTATTCTCTCCACCACCATTGTCATCACCTATCACCTATCATCACACACCACACACATCACACACTCCCATCACCATCATCACCCATCACCATCACATCACCACCATCATCAACATCACCATCACCACCACCACCAGGCATCATCACCATCCACTATCATCACACCACCTTTATTATCACACCACACCTCTTCTCATTCATCATCATTCTCTATCACTATCATCACACCCATCTCTTCATTAATCACACCATCTCTCTCTTCACATCACATCTCTCTCTCTTCCACTTCTACCACCATCTCTTCACCTCATCATTCTACCCACAATCACATTCTCTCCACCACCTCTTCTTATCATCACAACACCAGGCAATCATCATCACCATCCACCATCATCAACACCACCATCACCACACCACACCACCATTAATCATCATCACCATCACCATCATCATCCACCATCACCACATCATTCATCCGTCACATCACCATCATCACTCCATCACCATCACCATCACCACGACAATCATCATATCCCTATTTTTGATTTCACTATCTTATCAGTTTCTTCATTCTATTATTCCCATCTCTATCTTCTTTATCATTCATTTACCATCTCTCTTCATCACACCACCACCATCATTACCATCCACCACCATCACACTCTCTCTTATTATACCACCCCCACATCTTACCAGTCACCATCATCACATCACACTCTTCTCTATTCTATATTCTTCTCTTCTTATTCTTTTTTTATTTATGATTTACCACCAACCACTATAATTACCACCACCATTATCACATCACCACCATTATCATCACCATCATCAACATCATACCACCACCATCATCATCACATCTTCTTCCTTGATGTCTTATCTCCATGACGTGTACACTGGATGTAGAATATAGTCTTGCTGGGTACTATGAGAGCTTTATTCCAGTAGAAGGAATGAAGACTAGCTCTTGATAAGCTGAAAATCCCTTAATGGCCTACATTCTAAATACACATATTCATTGTACCAGGGGTTTCTAACTTTGCTTTGATGATATCCTAGTGTCACTATCTCAAAACCAAGTTAATTTTGGATTTGAGTATTTTGAATTGGGAGGAGTGGGAATGTGTATTATTATAACCAACATTGATATGCTGTTGAATTCCAAAAGAATATTTTATTTCTTTTTATTTTTTCTAGAGACAGGGTCTTGCTGTATCACCCAGGTTGGAGTGCAGTAGCAGGACCATAGCTCACTACAGGCTGCAACTCCTGGGCTCAAGTGATTCTCCTGCTTCAACTTCCCAAGTAGCTGGGACTACAGAGGTGTGCCACCATGTCCAGCTAATTTTTCTATTTTTAATTTTGTGGAGATGGGGTCTTGCTATGTTGCCCAGGCTGGCCTTGAACTCCTGCCTTCAAGCGATCCTCTCACCTTGGCCTCCCAAAGTGCTGGGATTAGAGGCATGAGTTACTGTGTCCAGCCCCAGAAGGTTTTAAAGTCCTAACTGACAAAATATTGGTAGGGGTCTATGTGAGAAGCAGGCATATCTACAAACCTGAGCTCCAACAGGGTCTTTCATCATGGTTTCATTAAAAATTACCTCCTGGCAGGAGACCAGTTGAGTTTCTGAACCACGATGACCAGGCCTAAGGTGCTGGCTTTTCTGAGAACTGTCCCCCTACTCTCCAGGTGCCAGCTGGGCTCCCACCACCTCCAGGAGAACTTTTGTAAGAACACAGGGCCCATGAGTCACTCCCTCCTCTGGTTTCCTATGACACAGCAAATGAGGGTCACTTGCTCAGCACTTCCGATATAGCATGGACTATGCTAGATGCACCGCATGGATCGTTTCCTACTTTTACAACTCTTTGAGCCAGGCAGTATTGTTATTCCCATTTTCCAGATGGGAACACTAAGTCTTGATGAGGTCAATAGTACAGATACAGATGGTTAGAAAGTCAGTGAAGGAGCTGACTAGATTTCTGTTTTTCCCTTCCTCCCTCCACCTCTCGTATCCTGCTCATAAACCCAATGGTGGGTAAGTGAATAATGTCAAGACTTAGGTGAAACTGACTTGGTTACATCTCTCTTTGCACAGACAGCACACTGCCTTCTGTGTCAGGTGTGAGCCCCTGAACTCTCCCTAGGGTCTGAAGGCTAAGGTATGTGGCCAGAAGCTTCTACACAGGCTTGTAGAAGCTTGTAGAAGCTATCCCAGAGTGTAGAGACCATGTTGGTCTCATGTGCATGAGAGCATACGCATGTGACTTTCACCTTCAAGCACCTCCCAGAGAGTAAGTGAGAGAGAGGACCGGGTGCATAGCAAGCATTTCGTCAGAGCAGGATGATGGGGTGGGAAGAAGGCCTCAAGTCCCACCTACACATCAACTGTGTGCCCCTGGGTAGGGCCTTCACTTGAGGAACCTCAGTTTGCAAGTCTGCAAAGTGGAGCTAATGATCCTTGTCCTGACTTCCTCCTGGGCTTGTTGATAAGGCTCCTTGCATTTTGGAATCTTTAAAGTGTTTGGAAAAGGTAGGGAGTCCATCTAATTAAGGAGGAGGAGAAACAAAAGCCACCAGAGGAATCAGGTTTCTGGTATTCAATTTAATCCAATTCATGGGCAAACAACCGAAGGGTGCCCCATCCTTTGCCACCCCTAATGAGGAAACAATCCAGTCCTCTCATAGATGGAGTCGTTCATCTCTGCAGTAACAAGCTAATGCTTAGTCTAGCTTTATTCATCCTTTTTGGCACATAGGGTATATACAATATGGCTCCATGGAGCCAACCAGGAGCCTTTGCCTGGTGGAATGATCTGTGTGCCAGGCTGGAAGAGACACTCTAAACTGTTTGACCAACAAATGTATAGAAAATAGTGGCCAGGAAGTAGCAATTACATAATAATCTTATCCAAAGAAAATGTGGGCTCAAATTAAGATGATTTCACCGGGAAAACATTAAGGTATACAAAGAGTTCTTAATAAATAGAAATAAATAGTGCAGGGTTTGCGCCATGGTGATTTTCGATGGTTATCTGCCCTCGCTGCTGCTGCTTCGGCTGCATCTTCCGTGGGGCTCAGCGCAGCATTTTGCTCTACAAAAACAACTAGCTCCTTTCCAGCCAATGATTACTTGTAATTATGCTTTCCCCTGCTATTATTCTAATAGACCTGTCATGTTGCTCGGAGAACTCTGGCATTTGGAATATACGACGGCTTTTATGGATGGACTGCTGGAACACTTAATATAGCTCTATTTTTGAATTATCAAGTTCTATCCTTTTGAAGTCTGTGTTAGTGGAACTCCTATTTATGAGATGTGCTGTGCTTAAAGGTTTGCTATTGATGAAGAGGTCCAACAGAGCCTTTATCGTAAGTACGGCAGCATTCTCCCTGAGAGATAAATAGCCGTGCTAAAAGGTATGCTGTGTACCTAGGCTGCAAATTACTAGCCAAGTACCTCATAACAGTATACTTCAAAAATACCTTTATGCTTCTTGTTTGTTCTCTTTTCCATAGAGATGAATGACATTTCTTAAAACACAGAGGGGTGGAAGTGCGTTGGTCATTGCTGGTCATCGACATTAATTGGGTTTGAGGAACATGTTTGTTCTGGCACAGGGTGTCTGAGTAGATGCACGAACGTGGCTTACATATCCTGTGCTTGCTGTTGTGAGAATTTGTGTTTCTTTGTGTTCCTTTAACCTAAAGGTGGACTAGGTCGGATTCAAGCACTCTTTGGATGGGAAAGAGGGTTTATGAAAAAGCATAATTCAGGCAGTGGTTCTTGCTCTGGAGAATTCGAAGAGCACCGTTGGGGGCAGAGCAAGGGCCTGGAGGTTTAGGCTGGTGTGGGCAAAAAGTGGGTGCAATGTTCTCCATCCAGCAGACAGAGGTCTTAGAAAGGGGAGGCCTGATACAGAAGCTGGCATGAAGAGTTGTCCTCAAAGCTCTGATTATCTGGGCAATTTGACAGACACTAGGTCAGGTCGGAGTTTTCTTTAGCAGCTCAACCAGCTTGTTCTTTTGTGGACCCAAAGGTGGAGGCCCTTTTGGACAGGACAAGCATTGTTTTTGGCCCTGGGCAGCAATCATATGGAAAGACACATTGTGTGGCTGGATTGTGAGCAGGAATTTGGGGGAAATGTGTGGCTCCCTTATGTTATACAGAATTGTATTCAAGAGACTCCAAGCTGCTAGCAAGCACCCCAGAAGCAGACATAACTCCCTTGGCAGCCAACATTGCAAACACATATGCAGGACTATGGAGCAGCTTTTGACTAGGTGGCAAAAATTTGTATCCATTCCCCAAAGAAGCTAGGCTGTTGCTCCAGAGTGTTCTCCTGGTGTTTTTCATTTGGAACTTTCATGCATCAGAACCTCGACTACACACTCCCTGTCTAATTCATCTTCACCCATATATTTTACCATTGCAGATAGCCTCCCCCTAAGCTTGTCTATTTACTAGCTGGTGTGACAGATGACAGCAACTCTGAGCCGTGCTAGATGGCATTTGTATGGCTCTGGTGCCAGAAGCATTCTAAGCGCCGGTGTTGCATATTTATTGATCTTCATATTCCCAATAATCTGATGCCCGTCACATTTGACAACATTATGTGGAGAGGTCAGCTAGATGGGGCTAATGAAACTGTTGCCAAGATGGATGTTGTTTTCCACAACATTACCCTTGCAAATAGCTGTCAGTGGGGTATTTCACTGTCGGGCTAGGCATTTGAGAACACTTTTTTTTTTTTTAGTAGTTGACGTTAACATTAAACAAAACCCGAAGCTATTAAATCTTAGTATTTATATACAATAGAAAACATGGAAGCCCTGGCATCCTTCCAAATGAAAATCTTATTAACAGACATGGTGCTTGTGGCAAAGTCCTCAGCAATTGGAGATTGGCTTGGCTGCCTGAAACGTTTGACGGATTAGCCTGAGATGATATGAAGGACCAAATGGGAAACGGCTAAAGTCTGCAGGATTATACCGGCAAATAGGCTTGCTGCAGTCCAGAGGAAGGAGGCACTTGTATGACTGTTTCCAAGTGCCCACGCTGCTGTGAGCAGCCAGCACAAAATGCACTTGGTTTAGATAAAGATTTACAAGAAAAGAGAAAAGAAGGAAGGAAGAAACGAAAGAAAGAGGGAGGGAAGGAAAGAAGGCAGACAGAAAGAGAGGATTTGCAAAGAGGACCTAATATAATGAAATGCTTCCCATGAATTAATGACACTGGAAATGTGTTGGGAGCAGTAATGAAAATGATAAAGACAGATTTCCTGCACCTGAATCCAGAGCCCTGCAAAAGCCCTGCAAAGGGGCATTTAGGGGCTTTGCCCACTGTCTGTCCTGATGGTTACCATGTTGGACAGTGATCCTCATGGCTCTTTCTCATGAATCTGTGCCGGTTTAATTCTAGGTGGATATTTAATTGGTGAAAATTCATCAAGTAGTTGTAAGCACCTGCCCGCCAATGCAATTTTTGAGAACTTTGTTGCATATCTTAATAGGACCACTGAGGATTTTGAATTCTTTAAGAAAAGCATAGTAAGTCTTTAGTCTGAAATGCAGTATTTCACAAAGCCATGTCATAGCAATGTTCTTCTTCTAACTCTACCGTTAAGCAGATACAAACAAGAGTACATAATAGAATTAATAATACTTGGCTACTGGCTCATCCAGAACTTTCTCAACAATGAACTCATTTTTCCAGTGCTAGCATTTAGGAGCATTAACTCACCACACTGCTGATGGTCACAAACATTGAAGAACTTCTCAACTTGTTTATTTCATGGGGTGGAAGGAAGAATGTTGGAGAAGAGACGATTAACTACTGTGCCTTTTTCTTTAGTGGATCTCAGTACCTCTTCCCATTACGTCCTTTTTCAGGTCATGCCTTTTGCATTGTGTCAGATGAAGAAGTAGAAAAGAATTGTTGAGTTCAAGAGCAGTGAAGTTCAGTGCTGGGTAGATGTTTGTGTTTTTTTTCAGATGGAAAGCTTGTTTTTCTTTCATCCTCCACCTCCTCCACCCTCATGGAATACATATATATATATGAATATATATATATGTATATATATACATATACACACACACACATATATATACACACAGTAATAAATATGCTCTCTTTTTGGTGAATACCTAAAAGTAATACGGGAAACAAAGTCAGGCAAAGGTGGAAGTCAACTCTAAGTAAGGCAGAGTGGTAAGCATCCTGCCTACAACTTAAAAGACAGAATTCTCATTAAAGAAAAACACTATCAAAAAGTAATATGTGAGAGACGCAAGTAAAGCTGCCCTAGGTAGCTTTAATTTAGGCACGAGCAAATTAAATGGATAGTAGTTGCTATAGTAACTAGTAGACAATATGGTGTTTATGTTGCTATTGAGATATCTTGTACTTTCCCAAAATAAGGGCATGCCAACACTACATGAAGGGAACCCTTCTCATCAACATTTTACTTCCCCCATTTTAGTGTTTATTTATAATAAAATGGGTATCTACAATTAAGTACAGCTCGTGTGGGTTGGCTTGCTGCTGTTATTAATGTTTTTCCTAACTGAGACGTCCCTTTAAAAGCCTTGTCCCTGTAGCATAGCTGAGGGCACCCTGGCCACCATCTTGGATGGTTTCCAGGAGAATTCTGGGATTCCACATGGCATGCTGTGAGGTGTAGACCAACCTGAGTCTGTTGAAGTTAGACCTAAAGACCAAGAATGCTAGAGGATTCAGGGCAGAACAGATGCGGTGAGAGGTTGTGATTTTATGCATTTATGATGTGTTTGGTAGTTAACACAATTTTGAAACATGTTTGAAGTTCTTTTCTGGAGATAGTTAAGATATTTCAAAGGGGGCTTGTGCTGAAATGCAGTTGTCTCACATGTAAGCTGCAGTGGATGGAGAGGCAGTGGGGAACATAGGGGAGTGGGGAGGTGCCATTTTGCTGCGCGTGTTTGGCTGATGGACTCAGATAACTCATGTCCCAATTTGGGTTTAGAGGCCTGAGAGCTAATTTGATTGCAATTCACCCAGTAGTTGCTCTGACTTTTCAGAGCTATAGAACACCAATTTCAAAGCTAGGTTGGGAAAGCTGAGGGTGCTTTCAGTGCATTCAAATTCTTAAAGCAAAACTGATATATATTAATTTAATTTGAAAATGTATGTCAAATAAATTCTAAAAGGCAAACAAAAATTGTATGTCAATCAGGCTTTCTGGCATTTGAGATGGAAAAGGGGATTCTTCAGAAATGGAATGCAGAGGTAGGGTTCGCTATGCCTAAGCCATGGGAGTCATGGAAACAAAGCCTGAACGCACTGAGATGTCTTGCTTCTGCACACGCTTTTCTTAGCACACATCCATATGCAGTTCTCTGTTTACAATGCATCATGAAATAGAGGAGCAAGCATTGCTTTAGGGCTAGAAAACCTGAGTTCTAGTCCCAATTCTGCCATTTCCTAGGACTGTGGCCTAAGGGAAGCAATCCATTACTATTTCCCATTTGGGACACGCCCCTCATAATAGCCACTTGATCAGCTGGGGCTGGATTAAGCTGAGGCAGAACACTCGGGTGACATATCTGGGGAGCTCCACCTCTCCACAGCTGTTCTTTAATCCCTACTCCTGCTTTGGCTATTCCTGGCTGTGGGTGGGTCATTTGATTTCTTTGGCCTTAGCTTTCTCATCTGCAAAGTGGTATCATTGGCCCTGCCAGCCTCAGAGGCCCCTGCTGCTCCTCACATTCTGCGATCATATGGCATGTGCTTTTCCAGGTTCCTCAATGCTTTCCCTTACAGAACGTGTGCAGAGACCTCTTCATTCTTCATGGTTAAAATGCCTCTTCTTTTTCTGGATTTAAAGAGCTGCTCAAATGAAAAGTTGCCTTGCAATGAAGTTATGTCTATACTATAGACATGGCTTCTGGAGCTGGACAAAGCAGAAGAAATCATCAATTTGAGCACTTTGCTTTTAGGCTAAAAATGTTCCCACTTTATAAATGAAAAGTTGGATTTTTTTCCCCCAGAGTTTGTGACCAATGCAAGGCCTTATGGCCCTTGGTATTTTGGTGGCCTCTATCGGCTACAGTTTATACTCCAAGAGGATTCACAAGAAGGAGGGAGGCCCAAGGAAAAATGTTTAAAGGGTGAGGCCAGTGAATCTTTACTCAATTACTGTTGCAACAAACGCTGCATCACTGGAGGAACAGATGATGAGACAAGAACAGACAGGAGGTGGGAAGCAGGAGGAGGAGTGGGAGGGGGAGGAGAAGAGGGTGAGGGAGAGGGAGTGGGAGAAGGGTCGAATTGCTTGAAGAGCAGTATTGAGTCACCTGGTCCATAATGCAATCCCTCTCCGAAGCCTCAGGACGTGAGATGCTTCAGCACCTCATCCAGGCGAAACTCATTAGACTGTGAAGTAAGGCAAGTAAGAATCAATTTTTTGTCTAGCCTCAGAAATTCTTTGGAATAATATGTCAAGATGGTTATCTTCTCTGTTGCAATTGGCTTGAAAAGATCAGAATTTCTGTAGATATTTATGAGATTTCCATGAACCACCTGGCTCTCTACACGCGAGCGTGACTACACAGGTGCCTGGAGAATGTATAGGCGGCCGCACACATTTATTTTTACAGAGGGTAATTATTACGGTCTCTCCTCCCAGAAATGAGCCTTTTGTTTTATGTTTTCAGCAAGAACTTGTGAAATATTAAGATATTTTACTGCCTTAATGTTCTGAATTGTTTGCCTCTCCATTTTGCAATCTAAAACTCATTAACAGTTGAACAATTTAATCAGAATGAATCAAATTGTGAAATGGATACACGGGCAGTTCACATAGCCATAAAGCATGGCTGAAACTTTTCTGAGCAGCTTAATAAAACTTAGAAGGCAGCAGGAAATACATGATGATCCTGGACAATATCAGGGTAAACAGAACCTGGAGCCATGAACCTGGTAATTGTTCTTCCTCACTCAGCACATTTGCCAGGGCTTGGTCTTAATTCATAGGATGGACCAATGATTAGAGGGATTTAAGTTGCCAGCCTTTCTGTAAAAGATTTGTTTATAATGGGCATGATCTGGGGAGCCAAGGGAACGTCCGTACATTGACCCTGACTTGAATTCCAGGAGTGTTCTTTCATTACAAATAGACCCCAGGGAGGCTGAGGGGGGCAGGGCTTTGGCCCTTGTTTTTAGGAAAGACTTCAATTTCAAGCATGACCTTGTCATTGTACTTTAAAAATATTATCTATTGCAGAATTCTCTCTGCAGAGGCAGCTATGGGTGTTTTGTGGAAGTGGGTTCTTGTTTTATTTGAGTTGTACCCACATCAAATACTCTGAAAGGTCTGGCAGAGTCAGTGTATTAGGCATTTGGGTTCAAGGCCATCAGCAGGGTGACCAACTTGACCTGGATTGTCCAGGGCTTTCCCTGTTAAGCACCAAAAGTCCTGATCCTGGGGGCCCGCTGAACCTCAGGGAAATTGGGATGGTGGCCTGAGAAAAGTCCCATGCCAAGATATTTCCCGGCCTCAGTGCCTGAAATCACTCTCCCTCTCAATGCCAGAATTTTGCTTACAACTTCGTAAGCAGATTTATATCATACCCATAATAATAATAATCCAGAATTATTATACATTTCCTTGTTCATACTTTTTATCCCGTCTTCTTCTGAGGATGAATTGAAGTATCCCTTTGGGATTCCAGTATATGCCTGTGTATTTGAGGTTTCCTCATCTCTATATTGTCAGTGAGATCTGAATTTTTAATTTCTTAATATTATAAATTCAAATTGCACCCCCATACCATGCCTGTTTTATTTTTGTAATTTCCACCAGCAATCCACCGTTCCTGTCCTGCACAGGCTTAGGTGGCTCCAGAACAAGGCACTCCAGAACAAGACACCACAGTCTTGTCACTTTGGTTTCTTTCTCATGATTAAGGTTTTGCCTCCACCATTGTGCAGACAGACATGGGCTTTTCATGGGTTTTTCAGATAGACGTGGGCTTTTACACATCCGTTCTTACTCTTTTGACTGGTCAGTGAGATGAATCCTGACTCCACCACTTCCTAACTCTGTCTCAGAGGGCAAATGCTGCCTCGTGTTAGGCCTCACTTTTCTCATCGGTGAAGTGGAGATGGTCAGACTGACGCTGGAGGGTTGCCATATAGATGGCAAATAGGCAGGTACAACCCACAAGGGTTAAGTGCTTTGGTGCTGGAGAGCATGCCCGCTGACATTGACCTGGCCAAGTCGGCCTGGGTGCTGTGAGTGGTGTGGGTTGGCAGGTGCCCATCAGCTACTGATCTGAACATGCTGATTCTAGTGTAAGCACAGACTCTTTCCATGATTTCCATGGGAAACTCATGGCCCACGGCCAGAGAAAGGGTCAGCTCACTTCTCTATGAATGATTGCTGGACTTGCAGAATGTTTCAAATTCAAAGTCAGGTTGATTGTTGTATAAAAGTTTGTATATATAATAATTTCTTAGTTCCCTTACCTGAGATTTTGGTCTACATGGGTTTATTTCTAAAAATTTTTTCTAGTTAATCTCTACATTGAATTAAAGTGAAATACATTATTTCTGGGCTACTCTTAACATTTTAATGTGCATACTTAAATTAACAAAGAAAGTTTCTTTATCCTTCTTCTAAATAATGGAAGGCCATTAGAACATTACCTATCAACCAGCAGTAACAATTAACATTTGGTAACGTGATTTCATCTACCCCTCTCATTACTACTGTTATTACTGTTGCTGTTATTATTATGGGATATTTTATAGCAAATCTCAGAGATCATGTCATTTCACCTAGAAATATTTGGCTAACAAGAACTCTTTCCCTGTTAATATAATCACTATACTGTTATCACAGTAAACAAAATTAATAATAATGTTTTAATATGATCTCCTGTCCCCTGTGTATTTAAATTTTCCTAGTCGTCTCAAAATTTCTTTTTACAGATGTTCTATTTGAATAAGTACCCAAATAAGTTTCACATATCACATCTGATATTTTCTTAACCAAATTCCACCCTTCCCCCATTTTAAAAAAGCCATTTGTATTTTGAAGAAAATGTAAAGTGCCCAGTGGTCCACATTTTGCTGGTTGCTTCTATTTGGTGTCTTATAGCTTATTCTTCTATTTCCTGAGGTATTGTACACTAGCATTTAAATTCAGTAATTATTTTAAATTCAGGACTTTCTGGGTAATAACACTCTCGAGATATTGCCATTCACTGAATGCATCACACTGAGAAGCACAGAAATGTCTGCTGTCCTGCTTTATTGATTGATCAACATTCAGGTGGTATCAGCTGAATCTTTCATTTCGGAAGTCAAAACTTTCATTTAATGCCTATTTACTGTAAAATACATTACATTACATAAAACTTACCATTTTAACCCTTTTTAAGTGGTTTTAAGCATACTCACAATGTTGCAACCATCACCACCATCCATCTCCAGAACGTTTTCATTATTCCTGCTGTGGTTTGAATGTGTCCCCTTCAAGATTCAGGCTCCACCTCTTAATACTGCCAATGTGACAGTATTAAGAGGTGGAGCCTTTAAGAGGTGATTAGGTCATTAGAGCTCCCCCTTCCTGAGGGGGACTTAGGCCCACATAAAACAGGTCTCACTGTGAGCTTGCTTGCTCTTCTGCCTTCCGCTGTGTGAGGTCACGGTGTCCCTGCCCTCTGGAGGATGTGGCAACAGGGGGCCATCTTGGAAGTAGAGAGCAGCCCCCACCAGACAACCAGACCTGATGGTGCCTTGATCTTGGCTTCCCAGTCTCTAGAATTATGAGAGAATAAATTTCTGTTCTTTATAAATTTCCCAGTCTCAAGAATTTTGCTATAGCATAATGGACTAAGGCAATCCCTAACTGAAACTCTGTACCCATTAAACAATTCATTATTCCCTCTTCCCCCCAGCCCCTGGCAAGCACAATTCTGTCTCTATAAATTGGACTACTCCAGGTACCTCATATAAGTGGGATCATGCAGTATTTGTCCTTTTTCTGTTGGCTTATTTCACTTAGCGTAATGTCTGTAAGGCTTATCCATGTTGTTGCATATGACAGAATTTCCTCAATTTTTAAAGCTGAATCACATTCCATTTTACGTATGTACCACATTTTATCCATTGATCTGTTGATGGGCACTTGGCTTGCTTCTACCATTTGGCTATTGTGATTACTGCTGCTATCAACATGTGTGTACTCACTTAATGCTTTTGTCATTCACTTATGATATTTGTTTAGATCTATTAGTTCATTATGGGTTACAAAATGGTGATTTTCTAATATTTTCTTTTTACCAGTGTTCAGGATAATGAAGTGATGGATCAGTAGTCCACAAAGGTGACCCATTTTTTTTAAACCAACTTTTTTTTTTTTTAATAGCTCTTCAGGTTGGCTCCTGTATCCTTTGATACAATTCCAGTAGCCTTTTATCACTACTTTGTTTTCTGGCAGCAAAAGATGTACCAGGCTAATATTGTACATTTTCTACCCATCCCTCAAATCCATCATTTCCCCAGTAAGACCTGGTTTCTTTGGGATGGTATTTAGAGACTATATGTGGGTACTTGGTGTGCTCATTACTAGGGGATTGTCATTGTTTCTAGGTTTTTAAGTAAACAGAGCTAAAATATGTATTTTTTAAAAGATAAATTATGAAGTCATACTGATATTTTAAATTGAAATGTAGAGTCACCATGTTTTTACTTCTTTGATTCTATATCGTATCTTTTTTATGATGAAAATCTTGATTCTGTTTGAGTTCTTTGTAGGTTCTGGATATCAGCCCTTTGTCAGATGGGTAGATTGCAAAAAATTTTTCTCCCATTCTGTAGGGTTTGCTTGTTCACTCTGATGGTAGTTTCTTTTGGGCTGTGCAGGAATCTCTCAGTTTAAATGAGATTCCCATTTGTCAATTTTGGCTTTTGTTGCCGTTGGCTTTTGTGGTTTTAGGACATGAAGTCCTTTCCCATGCCTATGTCCTGGAATGGGTACACCTAAGTTTTTCTTCCTTAGGGTTTTTTATGGGTATTAAGGTCTAAACCATTCAAGTCTCTAATCCATTCTTGAATTAATTTTCGTTATAAGAGTTAAGGGAAAGGATCAGTTTCAGCCTTCTACTTATGGCTAGCCAATTTTTCCCAGCCACCCATTTTATTAAATAGGGAATCCCTTTCCCATTTTTCTTGTTTCTCTCAGGTTTGGTCAAAGATCAGATGGCTGGTTAGTTATGTGGTATTTATTTCTGAGACTCTGTTCTGTTCCATTGGTCTTATATCCCTCTGTTTTGGTACATACCATTGGCTTGTTTTGGTTAAAAAAAAACTGTAGCCTTGTAGTACAGTTTGAAGTCAGGTAGCGTTGATGCCTTTCCAGCTTTGTTCTTTTGACTTAGGATTGGTCTTGGCAATGCGGGCTCTTTTTTGGTTCACATATGAACTTTAAAAAGCAGTTTTTTCCAATTCTGTGGAAGAAAAACTCATTGGTAGCTTGATGGGGGATGGGCATTGGAATCTATAAATAACCTTGGCCAGTATGGGCCATTTTCACGATGATTGATTTCTTTCCTATCCATGAGGCATGGTTATGTCTTCCATTTGTTGTGTTCCTCTTTGATTTCACTGAGCCAGGTGGTTTGTAGTTCTCCTTGAAGAGGGTCCTTTACATCCCTTGTAAGTTGATTCCTGGTATTTTATTCTCTTTGGGAAGCAATTGTGGAATGGGAAGTTTCATTCATTGATTTGGCTCTCTGTTTGTCTCTTACTGGTGTAATAAGAATGCTTGTGATTTTTTGCACATTAATTTTGTATCCTGAGACTTTGCTGAAGTTGCTTATCAGCTTAAGGAGATTTTGGGCTGATGACAATGGGGGTTTTCTAAATATACAATCATGATCATCTGCAAACAGGACAATTTGACTTTCTTTTTTTCCTAACTGAATACCCTTGATTTCTTTCCCTTGCCTGATTGCCCTAGCCCAGAACTTCCAACCACTATGTTGAAATAGGAAGCCGGTGAGAGAGGGGCATCCCTGGTCTTGGTGCCAAGTTTTCCCAAAGGAATTTTTTCCAGTTTTTGCCCATTTCAGTATGGATATTGGGGGCTGTGGGTTTGGTTCATAAATAAGCTCCTATTATTTTGGAGGGTACGTTCCCATCAAATACCGAATTTATTGGATTTTTAGCATTTGAAGGGCTGTTGAATTTTGTCAAAAGCCTTTTTCTGCATCTATTGAGATTTAATCATTGTGGTTCTTGTCTTGGTTTCTGGTTTATATTTGCTGAAAAAAAAAACAAACCCCATCCAAAAAGTGGGCAAAAGGATATGAACAGACAATTTTCTCAAAAGAAGACCTTTCAATACAAGCCAACAGGACACATGAAAAAAAAATTGGCTCTCATTCACTCACCATCAGGAAGAAATGCAAATCAAAACCACCCAATGAGATACCATCTGCACCACCAAGTTAGAATGGCAATCATTAAAAAGTTCAGGAAACAACAAGGGTGGCTAGAGAGGATGTGGAGAAATAGAGAACAACTTTTACACTGTTGGTGGGATTGTGTAAACTAGTTCAACCATTTATGGAAAGACTATGGCAATTCCTCAAGGATCTAGAAAACTAGATGTACCATATGACCCCAGCCATCCCACTACTGGGTATATGGCCCAAAGGGTTATAAATCATGCTGCTATAAAGACACCATGCAACGTATGGTTTATTGCGGCACTATTCACAATAGCAAAGACTTGGAATAACCCAAATGGGGTCCCATCCAGTGACAGGACTGGATTAACGAAAATGTGGCACATATACACCATGGGAATTACTATGCAGCCATAAAAAAGATGAGTTTGCATTTCCTTTGTAGGGACCATGGATGCAAGCTGGAAAAACCATCATTCTTAGCCAAACTAATCACCAAGGAAGAGAAAAACCAAAACACCGCTTGTTCTCACTCATAGGTGGAACTGAACAATGAGGATCACTTGGACTCGGAAGGGGGAACATCCACACAACTGGGGGCTATCCATGGGAGGGGGGAGGGAGGGATTTGCATTGGGGTTATACCTGATATAAATGGGACGAATTTGATTGGGGTGCTGCGAAAGTTGATTGGGTGGCAGCACCACCACAACATTGGGCACAAAGGTAATACATATGTAACAAACCTGCACGTTTGGCACATGTACCCCCCTAGAAACTTAAAGTATTAATAATAAATAAATAAATAATAAATAAATAAATAAAAAATAAATAAAATGGACAAGGCAGAAGTCAAAAAAGTTGAAAAAAAAAAGAAAATCTTGATTCTTTTAGATTAATGTAATTATTTATTTTATTCTAGACTATATTAGTAGTGGCTTTCAAAATTACCTTAGCAAATTTTATGTGATTAAATAAAGCTATTGGAAAACACTTTAAGGATTTCTTTCATTCTTTTTGTTCCTCAAATTATACCTCATAAAGGGATACACAGTCAAACACACTGCTTTTAATGGTCCAATTAAAATTGCTTTGTATGTCTATACCACCAATTTGATAGGTAGTTAGGGTTCATTTGTTTCGTGTTTTTCCAATTTTTAAAGATTTCTTAAAGATTTCTTAAAAGATTTTTTAAGCATGAAAAAATTGCTAATAATTCCCAACTAAAAAATAAAACCAGAAACCCCAAACCATATAATAGGGTCCATCTACAGAAATCTTGCTTCCATCTTTTTTTCGTCTCTATTTCATTTCTTACTTCCTTCTATTTGTAATCATTTTCATTAGTTTTGGTTTACCCTCCCATTATTTCTTTTGGAAATATAAGTGAGCAAGTGCGCATACACACACACACACACACACACACACACACTCTGTCTTTTCTTAAACAAAAGATAACATACTTTTTAGTGTGCATGATACTGCTTGTGATATCACTTTAAGTGTTGGATATTTGAGTCATTTGTACCATTTAGCTATTATAATAAATGCTGAAATCAATAGTTTTGTGCTTACACAGCTTTGTATTTTTTTCTCATGTATCTTTGGGATAGATTCTGAGAAATGGGATTGCTGGGTAAATGGTAAATGCAGAGCGAATTTGTTAGATAGCGCCAGTCCCCCTCTACAGGGATTGTCTCATTTCATACCCCCAACCCCATTAATGTTTGAGTTGCCTGTTTGCCCACAGCATCATCAACAGAGTGTACTGTGGCACTGCCTTAGCTACTGGAACAGTTAAAATATTGTTTTCTTGTAAGATTCCCATACCATGTGGATAGTACCAATTTGAACACCTCACTTATACATGCTTGGGATTTTGATTTCTCAGAGGATGGAAGAAATTCCCCCACCACCCAGAGTCTCATCAAATAGCATTATTTCTTTGTTGCTTCCTGAGGTGGGAATTTTCTAGTCCCATTTTGATGGACGGGTAGCCTTATTAGGGCTCCTCTATTGTGTTGTGTCTTTTCTTTTTTTTTTTGAGACTGGGTTTCACGCTTATCGCCCAGGCTAGAGTGCAATAGCAGGATCTCAGCTCACTGCAACCTCTACCTCCTGGGCTCAAGCCATTCTCCTTCCTCAGCCTGCTGAGCAGCTGGGACTGCAGGCATGCACCACTGTGCCCAGCTAATTTGTGTATTTTTTGTAGAGATGGGGTTTTACCACGTTGCCCAGGCTGGTCTTGAACTCCTGAGCCCAAGCAAACTGCCCACCTCAGCCTCCCAAAGTGCTAGAATTACAGGTGTGAGCCACTGTGCCTGGCCATATTATGCTGTGTTTTAGTCCAGGGTTCATTTTCAGTGCAGGCCAAGGCCCAGACTCCTGCCCTCATCTGGGTATTCTGCCCTCAGCCCTGAGCTGTGGAGCTTATGTCTGGATCCAATACCCTCTCGGGCCACAAGCTGTCTGCTTCTGTGTTTGCCATTCTCGTTTTAAGTGACCTCTTCAGTCTCAGCACCTGGAGATTTCTTTTTCTTTCTTTAGAGTGTATCTGTGTATTACATTTTTCGGGAGGCTGCATTTTACCCAGCATTTCTAAGTATAATGAGTGGGAGAGAGTTCTTCAGAATCTTCTTGTCTTCTTGTTGCTGGAAGAAATGTGATCCAGATTTACAAAAACTATACCAACAGGGGGAAGTAAAATGGGAATTGACAGTGATTATTTGGTATGCAAAAGTTTCCTTTAAGGAAGGACTTCTAGAGTGTCGAAACAAAATGTTTACCTTTAACCAAAATTGAGTCTATAAATATTTCACAGAATGGGATGTGATTGTTTTGTGAAGGGGCTGTCTTGGACTTGGTTGTGAGAAGTCTGGGCCATGGGCTCACAAATTTCTGCATTGCAGCCCGAGGAGAGAAAAGCCAATCACTAAATTATCCTTTTGGCCTTATTCCAAAGTTCAAACTCCAAACACACCACAAAACATACTGTATAAGATAGTCCTCTGGGAGGACCAGATTGTGAAAAGAAACCAGGATTATCCCTAATGGGATAATTACGAAAAAAATCCTTTAGTCAATACTGCTTAATTTCCTTTAAAATTCCTAGTTGCCTTATTAACAACATAATCGGTGCCTTCTGATAATTTCTAACACCACCTAGAGTTGATCTTTCCCCTTTCAAATGTGTTCAGGGCTGAGCATGGTGGCTCATGCCAGTAATCCCAACACTTTGTGAGGCTGAGGTGGGAGGATCACTTGAGGCCAGGAGTTCGAGAGCAGGTTGGGCAACTTAGTAAGACCTCATCTCTCCAAAACAAAAAAAAAAAGGAATAAAAAGTCTACAGACTTGCCTTGCTTTTCCAGTTTGATTTGACTGTCTACTGGGATTGTACATTTTCTCTTTCTTTTGTGGTTAAGTTTGTGTGGTTTTCTCTGGTTTTATCTTCTAAAACCCCAGCTATTCTAAGTGTTGGACTCTGTTGGCTGTGGTTTTGTGCCAGAAATCACTTTAGACTGGAATCAGCCCAAATAGTAGAGAATGGAATATAATGTTGAGGTTTGCTATGGTATGAGATTAGCTCAGCTGAGACAATGGGAATGGCAGCTCACTGATGATTCATTTTATAAACAGGGAACAAATTTTGGTGTTATATGCTGCTTCGTCCTCCTTAACTACCAGCTTGTACCCTCTTAGGTGTGGAACTTTTAAACCTGGCTTTAGAAGAAGGGTTTTTGTAAATCACCTCTAGCCTGGTCAATTCCTAATTGGTCTTCCCTGCTCTGATTTCTCCCATTTTTACAACATCCTAAATGAACAGGCCAAAATGAAAACTCTACCTTTTCTAAACAAAGACCTGTTACATCACTTTCCTGCATAAAACCCTTTGGTGAGTCCCCTGAAGAGTCAAGTCGAATCACCTAACCTGGCATTCAAGGCCTCTGAACAGGGCCTGACTACTATCTCCTCTTCCATCTCCTACTCCCCAACCCTCGCTTGCAGCCCACATTCTTTCATTCCTCCCAGCCTTGGTCTATGACTCTTCTCTGGGCCTGTGACAACCTTCCCATCAGAGGCCATGCAATTAAGCCTTAACATGTGAGACCACATGCGGACCAAGAACAGCTGTGCCAGGACTTTTGGTTTACTGGTTTTGAGCTTTAGCCTGTGATGACTCTGTGACTTTACGTCTCATTTGTACAGACTTGCTTAGTTTTATCAGCTTGACTTGACCCTCTGCTGGGATTGGACCTTTCTTCCCTTCTTTGCTGTTATGGTTAAGTTTATGTGTTAACTTGACTGAATATGGGGTTCCCAGATATTTGGCTAAACATTGTTTCTGGGTGAGATTTGCATTTGCACTGGTGGACTTGATAAAGGACATGACCCCCCTCGATGTGGTCGGGCATCCTCCAATCCACTGAGGGGCTGAATAAACAAAAGGTGAAGGGAGAATTTGTCCTTTCTTCCTGTTTGAGTGGAGGCCTTGGTTTTTCACCTTCAGAATAGGATTTACACCATCACCTCCTCTGGTTCTCAGGCCTTTGGTTGCGGACTGAACTACATTACTGGCTTACCTCGCTCTTCAACTTGCAGATGATAGGTTGTGGAACAGTCTCTAGGAGCCAATCTTCATAATAAATCCCTTTCTACACAGCTGTATACAGTTGGCTTTGTGTATCCATGGGTTCCCTGTTCGTGGATTCAACCAACTATCCAACTGAAAATATATTTGTGGGACGGGGAACCCGAGGATAGGGAGAATAGGAGGGCGGTTTCTTCCATGCTGTTCTTGTGATAGATAGTAAGGGAGTTCTCTTGAGATCCAAGGATTTAAAAGTAGCAGTTTCCCCTGCATGGGCTTTCTTTCCTACCACCCAGTGAAGAAGATTCTTGCTTCCTCTTTGCCTTCTGCCATGATTGAGTTTCCTGAAGCCTCTCCGGCTATGTGGAACTGAGTCAATTAAACCTCTTTTTTCTTCTTCTTCTTTTTTTAAATATAAATTACCCATGTCAGGTAGTATCTTTATAGCAGTGTGAAAATGAACTAATACACTGTGGGGCTTGAGCATCTGTAGATTTTGGAGTCTGAGGGGAGTCCTGAACCAATCCTTGAGGATACTGAGGGACAACTGTACATCCTGCTGGTTCTGTTTCTCTGGAGAATCCTAATACATCTCCTAGAAAATTCCTACCTGCCTTTTGCTGCTCTGGCTCCTGAAGCACGTCCTCCAATTCGCTTATGTCCAAGCATTTGCCACATGGAATTGTGAACATTCTCTAATTTCTGCCTGGTATACATTTCGAAGGAGGCATTCTGCCTAATAAGAGCAAATTGATTGGTGACAAGAACCAATGAAAGAATAAATTCAGACAGGATGTTTTCAGTGAGGTATCATTTTGCCTGGAAGAAGTTGGACCAGAGGATCTCTGGGGCCCCCTCTAGCTGTGCGATGGAAGGAGGCAGATTTTACCCTGTCAGCCAGTTTATTATGTGCACTCTGCTATGAAAGTTAGGCTAGTCTCCTAGACTAAAAGTATCAGAGGGCAAGAGACTGGAACCTCTCAGTATTCCACAAGGGGCGTTGTTCCTGTTAAAGAAGATACTGAGTTGATGAATAAATTGATGAGAATATGTGAACGAACAAAGGAAAATTCATTGCCATGATAAAAACAAATAACCTATGGAAATTTCTGGAAAGGATTAAAGGACCTGTATGAACATGATGGGCAATGCAAGATTATTTCATTATTAGGAAAGAGGTTGAGCTGAGCCATGTGTACAGAAGAGATAACTGTAGGCTGAGTGAAAAGAGAAATGGAGTTAAGGGGTCTGGGCTCTGCTACATTGTGACCTTAGGTCATCGGTGTCTGACTGTATAGCCTACCATCTGTCTGCCCATCCATCTACCTAAACATTTATCTATCTGTCCAATCATCCATCTATCCTTCTATCAATAAATCTGTCCATCCATCCAAACAGCTATCCATCTGTCTCTTCATCCATCTATCCATCTGTCCATTCATCTATCTGTTCATCTGCCTCTCCATGCATCCATTCCATCCAAACACCTGTTCATCTATCCATCCTTACCAAACACCCACAGTATACTAGGGATTAGAAATCCAAATATGACAAAGACACAGTCTCTACCTCCATGGAACTCAGTGTGTCAAGGGAAGATTTTCATACAAACAATTACTGTGTAATAAGATAAGATAATGACTCCAGAGAAGCACTTTGTCCACCGTGCTGTGCGTGAGAGCACTTACATTTGCCTAGAGTCAGGAAAGGCTTCCCAGAGGCTGTGGTGTTTGTGCCCAGACCTGAGTGAGGAGGATCTTCATTACCTTGGTCTTCAAGTTCTGTTTCACCTGTGCACGGCAGGCATGCGGCCAATGACATCCATCCAAAGATTTCTGTGATTTCATGAATGGCAGACACAGATTTCATACTGGGCACCAACAAGACCTATGGAGGGCTTCTGGGGAGACAGAGCTAGTTAAACACTAGGCTGGGCTTGGGACACCCCACCTTTGAGGGACCTGAATACTATGTGCAAGAACACGCTCTAGCCCTTGGGTAGTTGGAGGAAAAGCTCCACTGCCCTCAGTAGCTTGTTTCCTGGAACAAGGCTAGAAGTGGGCTTTCCAGGCTTGTTCAGGGCCCAGGCCCATTGTCTACAGTGTGACAGGAACCCCATGAATTTTAATAGCCTCCATTCAGAGTGATTAAAACCTTAATGAAATTTAATTATCTTGATGTTAAGCGTTTTGTGTTAAGTTATTGCATTCTGACCACTCATTGTTCCCTGCAAGCTCAGGGCCACTAACCCTACCTCTACCTTAATGGAAAGGAAAGTTGAATATATTTAAATGAAATTTCCCCCAAAGTAATTGCCTTCAATGAAACACCAAGTAGGCATCAGGATTGAATTTATAAATTGGGCCGGTTGCAGATGAGAGCTACCATATTTGGAATGGTTCTCATTAATCCAGGGTCTCCAGAAGGAGCGATGTGAAAGGCGCAGACTGTAAGTGACAGGTGTTTATGGCTCGCAATTGCATTAAACAGGCTTTTAAATGCAGGTTAAAGGCCTCTGTGAAATATAGAATATACCTTAAAACATGGCCTAAATTTTTTGCCATTTTGGACTTTGCATTACTTACCTACGGAATTAGTTGAGCTTTCGGTTAATCAACTGTCAGTGTAAATTGCAGTCAAGCGAAATGCTTATAAATACCAGTAAGCACAGTTTGCTTTGGCCTGTTGCTTTTTTCCTTCTTCTTCCCCTGGGCCTTCCGAAGGCCTTCAGCTGATGGAGAGCTTTTAATTTCACATTTTGGCCCCCACCGCAGGTGATAAAGGTTTCCCCGCTGCTCTGGCTGGGGTCAGTTATCCGGCCTCCCCGTCAATCCCACTCCCCGTAATTACACACAAAAGGTGCCTGAGATCCACAGCTAATTTGCGGCCTCTGTTTAGCAGAATTTAATAGCAGGTATTACTGCTGCTGCGGTAATTAAGGACCTTTGTCAATAAGACGGAATGGATGGCCACACTTGGTTGTAATCAGTGGGCTCTCGAGAGCCAGAGGAGTAAAAGGGAGAGAAGCAATCCATTTTGTGAATAACACGGCCCTCCCTCCCGCCCAGATTGGGCAATGGAATAATAATTCCCCAGGCAATGAAAGTACAGGAATAAAAGTACTTACCCTCCAGCCGGTGATTTTTTTTTTTTTTTGACTTTTTATTTACTCTACTGAGCTTTCTTATTTGCTCCAGGCTGCATTTGATGAAGTATTGTTTAAACAGCACAGAGCAAAATGGATGGAGGGAAGTGGGGAGAGGAGGAGGAATTTTAACCAGGTGGCGAGGGAGGCACCCTCCTTTAAGGTTGATGGTCGCTGGGTTTATCAATTATTTCTCCTGGATACAAAAAAAA
>NW_016819184.1:6512225-6563687 GCF_001698545.2 Rhinopithecus bieti | reverse complement strand
AAAAAAAAAAAAAAATGACAAAACCAAGTGGCTTCATAAAGAGGTGGAGGGTGTCATTTAGCGCCGTCTCTGAACATAGTCATTCAGCTCTAAATGGGTCGCCTGTAACAAGCGAGAAGTGAGCGTGGGGGAGCCTTGCCACCCTCCCACCTCCTCCCTAATGTACGGATGAATGGCCCGGCGGAGGGGGGCGGCGGGGAAGGGGGGGCAGGGGCTGGCGGCCACAATTCAAAGACACCGTCAAGGTGTGTGCCCCTCGCCATAATTGGAGAGGAAGCTGCCTTTCCCTCGCCGATTCCCTGCCTTTTTACTGGTTTTAACAAGCATGATGCTTTTAATAGTGCTTTGAGTACCATCTCTTTATATGCCTCTCCCTTTTTAAAGCAGCTTTAACTATACTCTTTCTGTCGCTAATGTCTGAAAAACTTCTACCTTTAATCATTCTCGGATGAGCCGGCAAACAAGCGGCCCTTTCCTTTTGCAATTATGCCTCTGGTAGCCGCTGCCCGGCCGGGAAGGAAGGGGGGCGGCGAGCGGGAAGGGAGCTGGGAGCTGCGAGTGTGTGGATTATGTGGATCTGACGCCAGGCTGGGAGCGTGGGGACATCAACGAGGGGCTTCTTGTTACGGAAGGGCTGGGGGTCAATTTTAAATGCCCAAACCTGCAAGCGGGAAGCCAAGAAGTCATTTGACCACTATTAACAATGCACCTGAATTTGGCTAATTAAAAAAGATTGAAATTAAGTGTGTGGCAAAGCCCACACCTTCCTCCCGCCACCCATGTCCAAGCTGGGCTGATGGGTGAGGTCTTCCTGTAAATTGAGCTTTGAGGGTTTCACATCTGTCTTCTGGGCGGGGTGGGTTGGCTCCCACACGGGTCTGGAAATAAAAGGGAAAGAGGAGGGGCAGATTCCATCCCCTGTGGACGAGTGTGCACACGGTTTTTGGGTCCCTCAAAGGAATGGCAGCAGCAAGGCTGGGAGCTTCAGTGCCCCTAGGATGGCTGGTGGCTAAATGGAGACTCACAAGCCCAGGAGGGCAGAACTGGGGCATGGGGGCAGAACCAGGGCAAGGAGGGCAGAACCGGGGCAGGGGGGCAGACCCTGGTCAGGGAGGGCAGAACTGGGACAGGGAGGGCCATGGAAGTTACCTGTCCTGTCCTGTTTCCTCGTCCGTCCCATTCTTGTCTTCCGAAAATGAGACTATTATTTTGGAAATATCTGTCAAGCTGAAGTTCAGGAGATGTTCCAGAGGTGCCTTCCTTCCCAGAGAGCAGCTCTGGGGGTGGGGGGGAAAGGAGGGAGAAGGGTCTCTTTAGAGCTTCTATGCATCCCTTCTTCAAAGGTATCAGTCAGAAAAGGATCCCTTTGATCCATATCCCATATTCATTAGGGTTCAGATCCCAGCTCTGGGGCACTCTCACTCTAATTCAGCTTGATAAGTGGTTTTCTAATCTGTAGAAAGAATGGCCACAGCCATTCTTACCTGCCTCTACCTACTCTGAAGATATCAGGTCCTAAGCCCTAGAACCTGTGAATGTTGTTACCTTTGTAAGTAAAAACGGTCTTCCCAGAAGTGATTTAAGTTAAGGATCTTGAGATGGGAAATTATCCAGGCGGGCCTTAAATGCAATCACAAGTGTCTTCATAGGAGAGAAGCAGAGGGAGATGTGACACAGAGGGGAAGGTAATGGAAGAGATGGAAACAGAGATGGGGTGATGTGGCCAAAAGCCAAAACACGCTGGCAGCCACCAGAATCTGGAAGAAGCAATAAATGGATCCTCTAAAGCCTTTGGTGGGGCACAGCCCTGTCCACACCTTGATTTTGGCCTTCTGTCCTTCCGTACTCTGAGATGATAAGTTTCCCTTGTTTTAAGCCACTCGGTTTGTGGTAATTTATCACAGCAGCCACAGGACACCAGCACAGATGTCCTCTTCCACAAGTGGGGCAAGCGAGCACTTGAGGACAGAGAGGAGGTTCTGCAGCTGTGCCTCCTGGCCAGGAGGGGAAGGGCACCTGGGATCCTGGTGTGCAGCAGGCATATTGATATATGTGGAATTTTGCGGTGGTGTTACTTGGAGCATTGACTGTGAGGTATGCTGCATTCCAATCCTTGGGGAAGGGGGTGTCACCCAGGTGTGGGTGCCCAGGGAGGGGAGCACCCAAGTGACTACGGAGCTCCAGAGTAGGGGTCTGACAGTGGCTCAGCACAAGGCAGGACTGAAGCTGTGGCTGAGGTTTTAGGTCCCCACAGCTGGCAGAGCTGGACAGGCAGGGGTGACTCCCTCTCACTTGACTGGGTGAAAAGAACATATTAAAAAACCACAAAAATATATAACTCTCTCAGCGAGCAATTTCTTATGCAGAAAGGATGATATTTTCCCCTGTCGTAGAAAGAAATTTTCTCAAAGATCTGTTCACTACTGTTTTTATAAATCTTATTCTTTTACACAATAGCCTTAATACTTTGGAATAAATTTTTCAGTTAATAGGTAGGCTGTTTCCATTGTGTTAGTTGTAAGTGCTACTGTTTCATATTTGGATAGTAATTCTAATTCACAGCACAATAGAGTTTAGAGTTCAGAATAGGATGTATTTCTTGATTGATTTTTTGTTAATATTTATTGGGTGCTCGATAAGTGTTATGAGGATGAAATGAGAGACTGTGGCCTAAAAGAGACAAGAAACTTGCCCAAGTCACCTAGTGGTGGTGGAACCAGGCTGTGAGTACAGCCATTTGACTTCAGAGTTTAGTTCTTCATGCCCACACTTTTGCAAGCCAAGGATGAGACCTGCATCTGGTTCTGCGGTGTTTATTGGGAGATCTAGTTGAGTTGCCTCTGCAGATGGCACTCCCCACCCCCACAGGGCCTCACCCCGGGCCCGACCACATCTTCCTTCTGTACAGCGGGCATGGCACATGTGCTCTTGGTGAGTGTTCACTGTTTTGTTGAATTACTTCTGGGAGTTGAAGAGACTTGGAGCATTCGTGCTAAATGGGATCCCTTTGAAAGGCATCTCTAATAAGCAGAAATCAAGTTTGGCAGAAGTAATTCACAGACATCCCAGGCACAAAGCACATTCTTTTAGCACCTATAAGGAGAATTGTGAATTTGTTCTAGAAGCACAACAATTAAAGGGCAATGTCCATCAAGTGGTCATATTGGTTTGTAGCAGTTATGTCAAAACCAATAGCAAACCCCAATCTGCATTTTCAGTGTAGAGAGATTATCTCCTGTTGTTTGGAGGAAGCCTGCTACAGCTGGGTCTTAAGGCCTGTATTAGTCCATTCTCACGCTGCTGATAAAGACATACCCAAGACTGGGTAATTTATAAAGAAAAAGAGGTTTAATGAACTCACAGTTCCACGTGGCTGGAGAGGCCTCACAATCATGGTGGAAGGTGAAAGGTGAAAGGCATGTCTTACATGGCGGCAGACAAGAGAGAATGAGAGAGTCAGGAGAAAAGGGAAACCTGTTATAAAACCATCAGCTCTTGTGAGACTTATTCGCTACCAGGAGAGCAGTATGGGGGAAACTACCCCCATGATTCAATTATCTCCCAGTGGGTCCCTCCCACAATGTATGGGAATTATGGGAGCTCCAATTCGTGATTTGGGTGGGGATACAGCCAAACCATATCACAGCCATAACACACCATGCCCCAGCGCCTTTGCTCCACAGCTAGCTCCTGATCAGGGATAGTTACTGTAGTCCTGTAAGTGTGTGTTGCAGCAGCAGCAGGTTGGGCCTGTAGGCCAGAGCAGCTCCCAAGAGAACATACTGGGTTTTGTATTCTGCTCAGAGCACTAGATGTAGTATGGCTGTGTTTGTATGAACTGTGAATCCTGAGCAGGTCTTGGTGTGGTGAGGTACAATGGAGGCCATAGGGCCCTGTGGTGGAGGGCTGTGTAGCAGGGAGGGTATGAGTCAGACAGCTGGGTAGGTCCTGGCTCTGTGAGCCAGGGTGGGTGTCTTCACTGCTCTGTGCTGCAGCTTCTACATTAGAAAATGAGGAAAATTGCCTATTTCACAGGATTGTTGAGGAGATTAACTAGGATGAAGCACGCAGTGTCTGGAGTGGAGTCTGGCCTTGGGGGTGCTGTTCCAGAGGCATGGCTGCTCACTCCCTCCCTTTTTTTTTTGTGAGACAGAGTCTCGCTCTGTCGGCCAGGCTGGAGTGCAGTGGCATGATCGCAGCTCACTGCAACCTCTGCCTCCTGGGCTCAAGCAATTCTCCTGCCTCAGCCTCCTGAGTAGCTGGGATTACAGGACTGCGCCACCACGCCCAGCTAATTTTTGTATTTTCAGTAGAGATGGGGGTCTCACCATGTTGGCCAGGCTGGTCTCGAACTCCTGACCTCAGGTAATCTGCCTGCCTTGGCCTCCCAAAGTGCTGGGATTACAGGCATGAGCCACAGCGCCTGGCCTGCTCCTCTTAATGTTGTGGAAAAAGTGGTGCTCAAGGATTCCACGCATCTGGGAAACACCGTTCTTGCCACTCAGCAAGGCCTTCTCTGAGCCTTGGTCTCCTTATCTGTAAACTGTGGAAGGTAATGAGGCCTAGCCTGAGGGGCGATTAGGAAGATTAAATGGGACACTTTGTGGGAAAGCACCAGGCTCCTATAACTCCTAGATCTTTAGGTGCCACTGAAGCCCATTGGTGTCATCTACCTGGTTAATTGCAGACTCCAGACTGTTCTGTGTGTCATGTGGTTCTGGCTGCTATAGGGCAGGGAAGAGAGATGCGCCAGACTTTGTTCCTGTCCCCAAGAAGTGTCCCCACATAGTGTTGACAGATTTAACTGCATGCCTGATTACATTTGAATTTCAGATACTTGATAAGTAATTTTTAGTAATTAGTATCCAGTGTATGGGACACACTTAAACTAAAAATTATTTACTGTGTATCTGGATTAAAATTTGACTCACTGTCCTGAATTTTTATTTGCGAAGTCTGGCCTCCCAGTGGCCCCTCTTCCTATGTAAAAATGCCCAACTTGAGGTCTCTGCCCATTGGTTTGGGGAGTCCCTCTGAGATCGCTGTTACCCAGATTCTGACTTTGCTCCATCTTTTCCTTGGTCATGGGACCCTGGGAGAGTTCTCCCTTCCTTCTGTCCTGTGCCTCAGTTTCTTCCTCTGCACTGGCTTATTGCTCAGAAGTCCTTTCTGGTTTCCTTCCTCTCACTTCAGAGTTGGTGGAAGACATCTGGCCAGATTTGGCACTTTGGTATTGTGTAGACAAAATGACCCACTGGCTTGATTGCATCTTTTACTTTTCAAATGCTTGTTTTGGTTTCATGTAGACACAATCCAAATGCCTCTGACCTGCCCTTTCAGTCCCAATTCTCAGCATTTGTAAGGAAAAGTCTCTTTGTAACGCTGCCCAATTCCCCCAGCTGCGTCTCTAAAGGACATTTTGAAGCCTTTTAATTTCCAATCCATTATAAAAATAAATCTTTGGAGGATTTGCTTCCTACATAGCAGCATTGCTTTTCGGCTTGACAGCTGTCAAACTGAGAAACATTCCATGAATTCTCCAAGTAATTTAAAAGTTGCTTGGACTGAAATACGGGGTGATGTCTGCTCAGCTGAAAGGGTGCCATTTGTACCTGGGTAATTCAATTCACTTGATTTTTCTTTTTTTTCAGGGAATTGCTTTCATAAGGAAAAGGAGAAGGAGTACATTTTACTCAATTATGAAATGGGTGTTCTGATCCAACTTGTGACTCTGTTTCTAATCGGTTCTACCTTTCACTGCACCTCTGGGAGGGGCAATCTCTTAAACCATCGCTTGTTCTTTGGCAATAATTACTTTTGGATGAGAACAGAAAGTCCATTTTGGGCGTTGTGTTCTGTGACATATATGTCTCTCTATAAAATCCTTTTAGAATCTAAGACTCTCACTCACATATGAGTTTCTTTCTCTTTAGAGATTAAAATACTGCAGTCACCATTTGTTTTGAGCAAACACAGTACTGTGAAGTCCTGTAATAGCTCGTTGGGGATTGAAAGCCACAGATTTCTTATTAATCTTGCTAACACCTAAGAAGGTACCGACGCCTCCCGAATGCGTAAGCTTTATGCTCATTTGCTTTAATTCCTCAACATTTATCCTGCTACTCAAGTCACAGTTCTGCCAGCTTTATTTGTCTTCTTCCTTCCCTCCCTTTCTTATCTCTCTCTTTTCCCTTCTTTCTTTTTTTCCTTCATGGATTTGCACTTTTTAGTCTCAATAAAAGGACTTGATGTCTGCCATTGGAAAACCTTACTTTCATTTTTTCCCCAGAAAATGAAACAGGTTTCTTTTAACTAGTGCAAGGCTCTCCTCTCTAAAAGGTTTTTATTATTGAGTGCCCGGGGTCCTTAGTTTCTGACATTTATCTTCCAGCTAAGCAGCAACAAAAGAGGGAGGCAGCCTTCTGCACCCCGAGTTTCTGAGTAATCACCCAGCGGTTAAATTGAAGCAGCCACGACATCTTCTTCACTGTGTCACTTTGGGCTTCCTTGTTAATTTATGAGCCTCAACTGTCAAAATAGTTTGTGCAACAGACCCTAAAAACGGTGACGGGTCGTATCAATCAGTCGGGTTTTATAGTCCCGGTTTCCCTCGCAGCAGGCCTGCCTTCTGTATACAGCATGTTAAAAAGGAGACCACTGTACCATAGATGTGCCCAAAATGAATACATAATAACAAACAATGTGTCCCTTCACGTAGGGCTCCAGGACGCTTAATGCGCCATCAGTGCTCCACCTCTGAGGCCCCTGTTAATGACAGCCGGAAGCTGCCGAGCCTGTTGTGGGGGTGTCCTCCTGCCAGAGCATCCCACTATTTCAAGTGTCCCATCTCCATGATTGGAACTTGATGGTCTCAAGATGGCACCTTCAGAGGCCTTTGGACAAGCATGTGGTGATGAGCAGTGGAAGCTGGACTGAGTTGGGACAAAATACCCCTCCAACGAGACAAAAACTTTCCTTAATTTTTGTGATTATAGAATCTAAATAGAGACTGGGCGTGGTGGCTCATGCCTGTAATCCCAGCAGTTTGGGAGGCTGAGGCAGGTGGATCACTTGAGGTCAGGCATTTGAGACCAGCCTGGCCAACATGGTGAAACCCCGTCTCTATGAAAAATATAAAAATTAGCCAGGCATGGTGGTGACACGCATCTGCAATCCCAGCTACTCGGGAGGCTGAGGTAGGAGAATTGCTTGAACCCAGGAGACGGAGGTTTAAGTGAGCCAAGATCATGCAGCTGCACTCCAGCCTGGGCTACTTCATCTCAATAATATAATAATAATAATAATAATAATAATCATCATCATCATCATCATCATCATCTAAATAGATTCTCAGTAACTCAAAAAAATGTTTGCAGATTTGAATTTTGCTTTCAGGTGCTGGCCGACTTTCCTGGGTCCATTTTTCTGAGGTGGACCAATTGATAATATAGGGGCTTTTCACACACATTTTCTATGTTCTTCTGGATTCTAGTCTCTAGGCTCAGGGTTTTTCATTATGCAGATTTTTCCCTTTTATTTTTCTGATCACAAACACAAGTTAATTATTAAAAACTTGGAAAATACAGAGAAGCAGGGAGAACAGCAAAATCAGTTCTCCTCAATCCAGGGCCAACCTCTGCTAACATTTGGCATATTTTCTGCCTTCTGTGTATATGATTTTACATATTTGAGATAATCTGTCTATACGATTTTGTTTCCTGCTTTAAAAACATTTCTCTAAGCTTTTAACATTTTTGTGGTTAAGTCCTGTTGTTTGGTATATACCATAGTCTAGTTAGGTTGACAGACTTTCTGAAACAGCCTCCAATTTAGTGACCTGCTGAATTAAACACTTCCTAGTCTCCAAAATATCTCCTCTCATTCCAAAAAAACACCATGAAGCCCCTATGCTTTGTGCAAGGGTATTAACCCTTTCTAGGGTGCCTTTTCGTAGCCTTCTCTATGTTGCCAATAAACTCCTATTCATCCTTCAAGACACAGTTGATACAAGCCCATCCTCCATGAATTCTGAATTCTATCCTCAATGGAGTTGGCCCTACTCTTCTTTGTGCTGACATCCATGTTAGCTCACCTATGTTAGGATCATGGTCTCTCTCATCTCCCTCTGCTGGTCCTTAGATGCACCATGCATATCTAAGTCTGAACTGCAGTCATCTGCGTTGATGACTGGCCATCCCGAGCTGCCCAGGGCAGCCGGTGTGCATGGAACCTCCAGTTTTCTTAACTGTGCCTGCCATGGTAACAGATAAGCCAGCCATCTAGAGGTATAGTTCAGGGGTTTGGGAGACTGAAATAAAGCAACACTAAAAAAACTTTTCAAGCTCCCAGGGTTCTTCTGTGATTTCCACTTGGAGTGAGTACATTTCCTCCAAATGTCCCTGTTGTTGATAGCTGTTGTCAGAGTTCATGACGGCATTTGCACTGAAAATTCCTAATTTGATATTTCTCTTGTGAATTTAATGAGTTGGAAAAAGTGTCATTTAGAGCTAGTTTTTTCTTTGTGCTTTGAAAATGAAATGCACGTAGTTATCTGTAAATGAGATAATTACCTTCCTACTTTGCTAAAGGCACCTACTAGTGATTTTTTAGCTTGTTTCACTTAATGAAAGCTTTTCAAAATGGGAAGCCCAGAGCTGTTAATAGACTTGTTGTAATAGTCTCTGAGAAAGGGAAATAAAAACCAGTTGTTCCAAACCAGTCACAGAAATAGCCTGATGAGACGGGTGGCAGCTCAGGCATAAATTTAAGTCTTGGTTGCATTTAGAGCAAACGTAATAATAGCTGCAACCAATATTTTTAATATTACTGATCTTTCAACAATAATTACCTAGAACTTTTAATGTCTGCAATTAGAGCGCTAGCAATTCAATGGTACAGACCAATGGTGAACTGCATGAAATTGGATACTTGCTGTAATTGGTAATTAATCACTTTTCATTACCAGGAAGGGATGTTGTAGTTATTCTGAATAGATACATCATGCTAATTACAGGCAAACACAAACCTACATATTTGAATTTAGGGCTTTTAGGAAAATAAGCAGCCCATGCCAATATTTTATAGCTGAGAGGAGATTAGCCTACCCAATTAAACGACGAAGAAGAGGCCGTGTATATTTTGACAAGAACCCATCAGGGCAAAGGTTCCCTTTTCCTAAGGGATTTGATCACATTTCCATTTATTTCTGTGGGTAATTTAAATTCTTGTCCTTTATATGTATTTGGGATGTGGGTCTCCCGGAGTAAGATCACAGGGCGTCACTGATGCCTCTTCGTGTGTAATCGACACATCCACATCTCCTGCCCAGGCTTCTCTCTCTCGTCCAGGTCTCTCCTGGGATGTTGGCCAGCATCATGTCCATTTCTGCAGCCTCCATCTCTTCCGCAGGTGCCTGTTCTGTACCTGGGACCACTTTTCCCCAGACTTGAGACTTCAGCTATTTCCTGGATGTTCCCACAATCTTGTCCCACACCTCCCTCATCTCACACCTGCCTGGTCCTCATCGGGCCCTGCCGTTTCTGCCCTGCCTTTGCAGCCTCCTTCTCTTCTCACCGAGGCTGCTCTTTACAGGGGCTCCATATCATCTGTCGAGGTTGCATTCCAGGAAAATGCAACCTATGTAGAAAGGACTTACAAAGGGAAAATAGGTCTGTGAGAATTAATGTGGAAAATCTCAACTTATGCCCAAGCTCCTACCTCAGTCCCAGTCATAACCTATAACATGCATGTGTAACAGAAACAAAAATTCATGGTCTCACCAAAGGTATGGCCATAAAAGCATATTCCTGAGGTAGCGTGACAGGGAGAGGGTAGGACTGTCCCCACTTACTTTGCCACCTTCACACGTGCCTGGAAGCCCAGGTCCAGACGAAAGACAAGAATTAAGAGTTGGTTGAGGGCTGAGGAGCCCTGTGTCCTCTGTGTTCTTCAGACAGCAAAGAAGGAATGAAGCATTGGCTGCGTTCTCCTGTGACTACTACCATCCTTGATATGTCTGCTCTCTGCTGGCCAACGCTGTCCGTGTCCTACCAAGAATATCATTGCAAAATTGGGTTGTGATAGAGGAATGGGTCCCACGCATGTAAACTACTTACAGGCAAAACAGTGGGTAAAGAAGCCAGTAAAAACCACTGAATCACACACCCCTCGCATGGATGCTAAGGACTTAGAAGCCTCTTCTTCCAGCACAAGATTTCAGTGGTATCTCTGAGCCATGGCAGTTTTAATTCAGCCCTCGTTGCTAATTTCCATGCACCTAGAGGGCTGGCCTTGGTGATTATGTGGCAGATTCCTCTCCTTTCTCTTGGCAGTAGAAATATGCTTTTTCCTGGGCATGCGAACAAGAGATAGCAGAGGCCTGATTTTTAAAGTTGCCGGTGATGGAGCTAGCCTGCTCTTTAACGGTAGTAACAGACAACTCACCATTTCCGCACTAATGGCCAGCTGCCTTGGATGACAGGCTCACCAATGGAGCACTACCACCAAATTAATATGCAGATGGAACTTAAAAAATTATATGTGAAATGAACAGCCATCCTGAGAAAGCAGAATCATCTCATTTCATTTCCCCTTCAGCAGGACCCATCACAAGGAGCTTCTTTAGCCAAATTTCATTTTGTTCCCTGTTCGATCATCGCTGGAGTCCCTGAATTGGTTCCTCGCCCAGTAGCACCATTTCAGCCCAGGTCTCTTTTCTCTGCCTTTGTCACAGAGCTGAGTAATGATGTGACAACATGTGATTGGGCGATTGATGTCAAATGTTAGCAGCAACATTCATTTTCCCTTGAAATGGACAAAGAAGAGTATGAGCCATTTAGAAATTTCGTCTGGAAGCACCTCACGAGTGATATTCCAAAATTGAATTGGACTGAAATTTAAAGTGGCTTTTAAGTTCTTCTCCTTTGATTGTTCCTCGGGTCGTGTGGAGTTGTGAAAGGCTGAGGGAGCAAGTTAGTGATGGGAACTGCAAAAGTCATTTGTTAGCTCCCTGACTCCTCTGCAGAAATTTACTCCTCCAGTGACTGGATGTTCCTGAGACCTCGTGTCACACAGAAAAAATCTATGGGCCTTGGAAACACACAGATTTGGGCTCCAGGCTTTGTCTGATCACTTGCTCCTTACTTGGTAAACCTTAATTTCCTCCTCTGTGAAATGGGGCTGGCAATGCACCAGCCGCAGGCAGCGCTGCTGTGTAGCTGAGATGAGAAGGTAACAGGCGTGAGCATGTGTAGCATGGAGCCTGGCCCTAATGCACCTGGGGTGCTTGTGTGTGGTCTTTTCCTTTAGTGTAACTTCTTAAGGATTATCTAATTTAATCCCACAAAATATGGATTAGTATCATCTTTATTTTGAAGATGGGAAAATGAAGGCTTAGAGAGGCGAGTAAGGGTTCCAAGTGACTGAGCAAGTGAAAGGCAGATTGCATCCATCTCTTGGGCCCCTGGTTTTCCAGCTGTTGCTCTGAACCAGGGAGGCTTCATCCTGTCCTCTGGCCTCACCGGGAGGGCTTTGGGCTTTTTGCATATACCCCATGTGGGTGGCCCTTGTCCCACCAGGCTCCCTTCACACCTTCCCCAGAAAGAACCAACTGATTTGTGTCTATGTGGGACTTGGGGTCAGAGATAGGGTTCCCCCAACATCCACCAAAGGCCAGTCTAGTAGAAGCCAAAATGACCATGGATAATAAGAGCTTAAAATTCCCGCTCTCTGTGATCAGCATTTTTCATGAAAAAGAAATATGCAGCAGGCATTGTCAGTTATTTCACATCTGGGCAGGCTCTTGCTCACCCTGAGCCCTCTATGCACTCAGAGTTACTGATACCATCGTTAGAAGTGATTTCCACCTACGGCTCTGATTCATGGTCTGGTTATGATTGTGATTCATGGCCTGTGAAGAAGTGGTGTGTTACCTAAAAGCACCCTGACTGGCAGGTTCACAGTGCGTAGGGATAGGACCACTGATGTCATGCAGTCAGATATGCTAATGAGATCAATGCAATGTTACCTTAAAAAAATCTACACTCATTTGCAAATGAATGTTAATGAGGAGAAAAGGCTCAGCTGAGGCTGGACCAGAATCAGTGGCATGACTAGTTCTTCCTCAGTTAAGTAACGTAATTTGTTCAATTTGTTTTATGTCAGTAAGTGAAGAACCTTTTACTCACTTTGATTCATGGAAGGAGGTTAGAAAATGGTACAGTAGAAAGGAAATTAACATTTAACCTGCCAGCCTGGATTTCCTAACGGATGTCTCAATATAACTGTGGTTATGGCGTAAATTCTCCTGATAAACCAGAATGAAGCAGCAATTATTTAAATCCCAAAGAAAATCTGGATGGCAGAGATTATACTCCAAAGTGAGACCAGTGTATGTTGAATGAGGAATTGGAAGACCTGACTACTAGTCTCATTGATGACTTGTCACGTGACTTTGAGTCAAAAAGTCTTGGGCCTCAGTCCTTGCATCTGTAAATGGTATAAATGATTCTAACTGCAAAGGAATAGTGGTGCATTTATAAACTTTAAAACACCAAGTAAACACACAATATGTCAACTGATCTAACAATTTTTGGAACACCCACTACATACCAGGTACCGTGCTAGCTGCTGGAGGTACACTGGTGAACAGAATTTTTAGGCCCCTGACCTAAAGGAAGTTCTAATCTGATAAGTCATCTTTCAAACATTTTTGTTGTTGTTGTTCATTTTTTTTTCTTTTTTATTATACTTTAAGTTCTAGGGTACATGTGCACAATGTGCAGGTTTGTTACGTATGTATACATGTGCCATGTTGGTGTGCTGCACCCATTATCTCGTCATTTACATTAGGTATATCTCCTAATGCTATCCCTCTCCCTTCCCACCCCACAACAGGCTCTGGTGTGTGATGTTCCCCTTCCTGTGTCCAAATGTTCTCATTGTTCAATTCCCACCTATGAGTGAGAACATGTGGTGTTTGGTTTTCTGTTCTTGTGATAGTTTGCTGAGAAAGATGGTTTCCAGCTGCATCCATGTCCCTACAAAGGACACGAACTCATCCTTTTTAATGGCTGCATAGTATTCCATGGTTTATATGTGCCACATTTTCTTAATCCAGTCTGTCATTGATGGACATTTGGGTTGGTTCCAAGTCTTTGCTATTGTGAATAGTGCCGCAATGAGCATACGTGTGCATGTGTCTTTATAGCAGCATGATTTATAATCCTTTGGGTATACACCCAGTAATGGGATGACTGGGTCAAACAGTATTTCTAGTTCTAGATCCTTGAGGAATCGCCACACTGTCTTCCACAATGGTTGAACTAGTTTACAGTCCCACCTCAAACATTTTTTTAATTATGAAAAATGTCAAACTTTCCCAAAAGTGGGCAGAACGTTATAATGAACTTTCATATACTAATCATTCAGATTCAAGCATAAACAAGATTTTGCCCTGTTTGTTTTATCTATCCTCCATGCCTTTTTGCTGAATTATGTCAAAGCAAATCATAGACATTGCATGAGTTTTTTATCCCCATACAACAAATTGCCACGAATTTAGCTGCTTGAGCCACAGTTATTTGCTTTGTCACAGTTTCCGTGGTCCACAGTTTCACAGTTTCCTTGTGCCTAGGTCCAAGAGCCTAAGCACAGCTTAGCTGGACCCTCCGCTCAGGTTCACGAAGCTACACTAAAGGTATTGGTTGGGCTGGGGCCTCATTTGAGGTTCCAAGTCCTTTTCCAAGATCGTGTGGTTTCCTGGGGTTGTGGTATTGTAGGGTTGAAGCCCTCAGCATCTAGAGCAAGCTTGTCTAACTGGTGGCTCGCAGGATGCATGCAGCCCAGGAGGGCTTTGGATATGGCCCAACACAAATTTGTACACTTTCTTAAGATATTGTAAATTTTTTGCATTTTAAAGCTCACTTTGAGCTTATCAGCTGTCATTAGTATGTTTTTTACATGTGGCCCAAGACAATTCTTCTCCTGCCAGTGTGGCCGAGGAAAGACAAAGGATCAGACACCCCGATCTAGAGGCTGTCCCCCTTCGCTGGCAGTTCACACCATGCCTGTTTGCTTCTTGTTGGAGGTCGGCAGGAGAATCTCTGACATTTTCCTGTCTTCTAAGGACTTGCCTGATTAGGTCAGGCCCATCTAGGATAATCTCCCTTTTGATTAACTCAAAGTCAACTGATGAGTAGCCTATCTTGGGAGTGTATCCCATAATATTCACGTATCTTCTCCCACTCAAGGGGAGACTATACAAGGTGGGTTTGCCAGGGGGTGGGAATCTTAGAGGCCATCTTGGAAGTTGCCTACCATAGACTTTTCACCTCTACAATCTTAAATATGTACTTCTACAAATTACGGGTATTTTCTTGCATAATTACACTTTCCTTTTAATATCCAGTGTTGGTTGTTATATTAATCAGCTTAAGCTACATTATGCTGTTGTAACAAATGACCCCAAAATCTCTGTGGCTTCCAACCAACAAGGTTTCTTTTTTGGTTCATGTTCCATGCTCATCACGGGTTGGTTTCAGCTCTTTATTTTGGGACCCAGGTTGGAGGAACAGCTCCTTTCTGGAAAAGGCTTTTCATGCAAAGGCATTTCAAGCTTCAGCTAGGTAGTGGCCATATCACTTATTATCTCTCATTTGCTCATGTCACTCTTGACGGACTAGAAAGTGCAGTTCTTCACTAGGGAGGGGTCTCACAGAAAGCAGTCAGACACAGGGGGCTGGTTGTAGATTTTTAACCACATAATACAATCTCCCACAGTAATCTTTTAAGTATCTTTTACTCTAGAAGAGTCTCACCCACACACCCTTTTTCCCCACATGCCATTGGCTTGTTGGAGAAACTGACCATATAGAGAGGTCTACATTCTGAAATTGCTTGTTGACTTTCTTATGGTGTCATTTCATTCCTACTTTATGCCTTCAATTTCTCATAAGTTAGAATTTAGCTCTAATTAACATTTTTCGGCAAGAATACTTCATAGGGGTGTTTGGTATTTCATATTTTATCACATCAAAATGCACATGTTTTTGGTGAGGCAATTTTCAGAAAACTTGAATTTTTGAAGCAAAATTCTTAGTATTTTGTCCTTATATTCATTTACTAGACATTTATTGCTGATCAGGTCTTGGACCAGGCCCAGGGAGATGAGGGAATAAATAAGACAAGGTCCTTATCTCAAGTATTTCATAGTTCAGATGGAGGGGGCAAATTTTAAGATAATGCAGTGAGAACACTTAGGCAAAAAAAGAAGCAAAAACTATCCAAATAGAAAGAAACAAGTAAAATTATCTCGATGTGCAGATGACACAATCTTGTATTTAGAAAATCATAAGGAATCAACATACACACAAAAACCTATTAGAGCTAATAAAAGAGTTTGGCAATGTTGCAGAATGCAAGATTCATATACAAAATCAATTATCTTTCTGTACATTGGCAAAGAACAACTAAAAAATGAATTTAAAAAATTCCAGCTATAATAGCATCAAAAAGAGTAAAATACTTAGGAATAAATTTAGCAAAATAATTGTAAGACTTGTACACAGAAAACTACAAAACATCATTGTAAGAAATTGAAGAAGACTTAAATAAATGGAAAGACATCCTGTATTCCTGAGTTAGAAGACTTAATTTTATTAAAATGGCAATACTCTGTAGATTCAATACAATCCTTACCAAAGTCCAAGCTGATTATTTTTTTATTAGCAGAAATTGATGAGCTGATTCTTCTTTAAGTCAATTGGTCATATCACATGATGAGCTGATTCTAAATTTCATATGGAATTGCAAGTAGACCCAGAATAGCCAAAACAATCTTGAAAAAGAAGACAAAAATTGGAGGACTCACACTTCCCAACTTCAAAAGTTACTAAAAGCAGAAGTAATTGAGAGAGGTACTGATATATGGCTAGATTTGTAATCAATGGCATAGAACTGAGAGTCCAGTAATAAACTCATACATTAATGATTAATTGATTTTTGACAAGAGTGCCAAGACCATAAAATAGGGAGAGAATGGCCTTTTCAACATATGGTGCTGGGAAAACTGGATATCTATGTGCAAGAAAATGAAATTGGATGTTTATCTCATATCATATACAGAATTAACTTAAAATGATTAAAATACCTAAATATAAAAGTTAAGAGGGAAAACTATAAAACTCTTAGAAGAAAACAGGTATAAATCTTTGTGACTTTGCATTAAGCAATCTATTTTTTTAGATATGAAAACAAAAGCACAAGTAACCAAAGAAGAAATCAACTGGACTCCATTGAGATAAAAAGCCTTTCTGTTTCAAAAGACTATTAAAAAATTGAGAACACAATCCATAGAATGGGAGAAAAAATTTGCAAATCATGTGTCTGACAAGGATCTAGTGTCCAGAATATATAAAGAACCCCTACAACTCAATAAGAGCAAAGACTTGGAACCAACCCAAATGTCCATCAATGACAGACTGGATTAAGAAAATGTGGCACATATACATCATCAAATACTATGCAGCCATAAAAAAGAATGAGTTCATGTCCTTTGTAGGGACATGGATGAAGCTGGAAACATCATTCTGAGCAAACTATTGCAAGGACAGAGGACCAAACACCGCATGTTCTCACTTATAGGTGGGAATTGAACAATGAGAACACTTGGACACAAGGTGAGTAACATCACACACTGGGGCCTGTCATGGGGTGGGAGGAGAGGCGAGGGATAGCATTAGGAGAAATACCTAATGCAAATGACAAATTAATGGGTGCGGCAAACCAACATGGCACATGTATACATATGTAACAAACCTGCACATTGTGCACATGTACCCTAGAACATAAAGTATAATAAAAAACAAAAGACAACAACCTGATTAAAAATGGGCAAAGGATTTGAATAGACATTTTCCAAAAGAAGATATACTGATGGCCAAAAAGCACATGAAAAGATGCTCAATCTCTCTAATCATTAGGGCAATGCAAACCCACAACACAGTGAGATACCACTCATATCCATTAGAATGCCTACTATAGAAAAACCTCCCAAACAAGTGGGGACAAGGACTTGGAGACATTGGAACTCTTGTACACTGTTGGTCGAAAGATAAAATAGTGTAGCTTCTTCGGAGAACAGTTAGTTTCTCAAATGACAAACAAAGAGTTACCATACAATCCAGCAATTCCCTCTTAGGTATATACCCAAGAGAACTGAAAGCATATGTACACCTAAGAGCATGTTCATGAGTGGCCATAATGACCAAAAAGTAGAAACAACCAAATATCCACTAACTATAAATTGATAAACAAAATGTGGTCTATCCATACAATGCAATATTATTTGGCAGTAAAAAGAGTGGAAGTGCTGATGCATGGTTCAATACGGACAAACCTTGAAAACATTCTGCTAAGTGATGTAAGTTCCACATATTGTTGTGAAAACCACATATTGCTATGATTCCATTTATATGAACTATCCAGAGTAGGTAAGTCCATGCACAGGGGCTGGCTAGGTGGTTGAGGGGAAAGGGGAGGAGGAGTGACTACTGATGGGCACAAGGTTTCTTTTTTGGGGTGATGAAAATATTTTGGGTTTAGTGGTGATTGTTATTCAACTTTGCAAATCTATTTAAAAAACCATTGAACTGCACACTTTAAAGTGTTGAATTTTATAGTATATGAACTATATCTCCGTGAAAATATTCTTAAAATATGCACTATCAGAGATCAGAGGGAGATCATTTCAATGATAGGTAGTGAGTGGTTTTGTGAGTTGGGCCTAAAAGGATGTGTGAGTTTTGTCCTCTGCCAGCCAGTCCTGCCGGGAGCTTCAGAGGCCAGGAGTTGTGAGTGCTGTTGGTTTCTGTCACTGTGAAGAGGTGAGAGGAAAGAAGGTCAGAGACAGGGCAGTTGCAGGGAGGACCAAGTTTCACAGCTCAGATTTTCCCTCTTCCTGCTTGCTGTGCTCAGTACACCTGAGCCACCCCCGTCCCCATCCCCTCAGCATCTCAGGCTGCTGTTTCTCAGCTCTAGAGAATGCATACAGGGCTGAGAGGAAGCCACTGTTAAAGAAAACACAGTGAATCAGCTCCGGTTCATGTAAGTAAGTTCGCCGTTACAAACGTCGGTTCCACAACAAGGAAATCACACCAACTGATGTTAAATACTAGCTATTTACTGGGCAAACATTTAATGATTGCCTGCCCTGCCGCTGTGAGGAAGGACAATATGGTTGAGAGCTGTGGTCCAGGTGAGAATAGACTTGGAAACATGTAAAGATGTCACAGCAGGGTGGTTGTGGCCAGGATAGAGGAGCAGGCTGCAGCTACCCTCTCTGTTTTTCACTCCCTTAATCTCTCCAGCCTGCCTGATTTCCTGTCTGAGTCACTGAGCTGAGAACAGTGCCGACCTGTCCTGACCCTAATGAACTTCAGTGCCTCCCTGGGCTTTGTTGGTCTCAGTTGATTCCTCTCCACGGGCTCCCCAAGCATCAAGCCCTGCAGTGTCCCCCATGATGGGACCACAGTGCCACCCTTCTTTCCTGTAGACCTTCCCACTTCTGCTCCTTTCTTCTGGTCCTGAGATCATCCTGCCTGGTAACTGGATTGATGTAGAAACTTCACCACCCATCATGGCCACCCAAAGCCCTCCAGGATGGCAAAGTTCATAGCCACACCCTCGCCCTTGAGTTGGCCCAGCCATCTGCCTAGTTTCTTCTCCTTGCAGTGCCTTGCTATATTTTGATGTAGTCCAGCTTGAAATTTGACACTTTGTGGGTGAGAAGGGCTTTAGCAGCCACCTACTTTGACCTCCTTGTTTTGGAGGGAGGAGATGGTGGCTCAGGAAAAAGAAAGCAACTTGCATAGGACCAAGTAGCAAGTTATCCGCATGACCACAAGGGCCCTCTTTTCTCCCACTCCCCACCAGGCATTTTCTCTGGTTATCCAGGCTGCTGCTTGGAGGTGCTGCAGTAGTCAGGAGAGACTGGGATGGGCTACAAAACTTGCACTTTAAGCCACAAAAAAATGTCGCTTAACACAGGAAAGATGAGTTTTTATCCCATGTTCCAATCTGATATGGATTAATTTCCTATCCTTGGTGATACACCTTCAAGTGGTGACTTAGGGGCCAGGCCATTCCAGCTTGTGATGCCCCATCTTAAAGTCTAGTTATAACTGATGGGGAACATAGAGTGTAGATCAGGATTTCCAGCCTCAGCACTACAGCCATTTTGGGCTAGATGATTCTTTGTCGTGTAGGTGTCTGGTACATTGTAGGATGCAGTATTCATGGCTTCTACTCATCAGATGCCAGTAGCAGCCCTCCTTCCCTGACCATTGTGTCAACCAAAATGTCTCCAGACATGGCCAAGTGTCTGATGAAGGACAAAAATCAGTCACCTCCCATTGATAAACACTGGTGTAGATGATCACCCAGAACCAGGTGTGGGTTTGCCTGTATCACTTCCTGTCAGATCTCATTGGTTAGAATGCAGTCACATGATCCTAACCTAACTGCAAAGGAGGCTGGGAAATATAGTCGTTTTGTTTGCCAAGGAATTGAAAAATGAAATGAGATTTAGCAAACTTTAGCACATTTCTGCCATGGATGTAAACAATCCCAACCTCTTTCTGAAATTCTCCTTTGGATATAAGGACTGAGCTGATTCAAGATGATGAGGAGTCACAGAATATGGAGAGAGGAGAGAGGAGATGAATGGCGACAGATAATGGGCTCACGTCAGCTGACTTTCGAGGCCCAGTAGTCATTATAGGAAATGTGATCTGAGATTGCCCTTATTCCTTCACTTGCTACCAATCCCATCTTCATCCACATATTTGGCAGACATGCATCTACACTGAGCTGGGCCCAGAGGAATCCAACATAGACCTTGTCCTAGAGAGTTCCTGGTCTGCAGGAGATGCAGACCCACACTTAGGGGAAACTGCAGAGAAATGAGAGTCAAAAAGGAGATATGGGGGCGTGTTATGAACTGAATGTGTCCCCACCCAAATTCATTCATTGAAACCCTTACCCCCAATGTGGCTGTATTTGGAGATGGGGCCTCTAAGGAAGTAATTAAGGTTAAATGAGGTCAAAACGTTGGGGCCGTGACCCCATAGGATTCAGTTCCTTATAAGAAGAGACAGGCCGGGTGCGGTGGCTCACTCCTGTAATACCAGCACTTTGGGAGGCTGAGATGGGTGGATAATGAGGTCAGGAGGTCAAGACCAGCCTGGCCAACACAGTGAAAACCTGTCTCTACCAAAAATACAAAAAAAAAAATTAGCCGGGCACTGTGGCGTGTGCCTGTAGTCCCAGCTACTCAGGAGGTTGACGCTGAGAATTGCTTGAACCCAGGAGGTGGAACCAAGATTGCGCCACTGCACTCTAGCCTGGGCAACAGAGCGAGGCTCTCTCTCTCTCAAAAAAAGAAAAGGCAGCAGGGAGCTCTCTCTGTCTCTCTGTCTCTATGTGTGCATGCGGATAAAAGGCCATGTGAGATATAGCAGGATGGTGGCCATCCGCAACTCAGCGGGAGAGGCCTTACCAGACACCAACTCTGCTGATGTCTTGACTTTGGACTTCCAGCCTCCAGAACAGTGAGAAAATAAGTTTCTGTTGTTTAAGCCACTCAATCTATGGTATTTTGTTACAGCAACTCAGGCAGACCAGTAAGACTGTATTAATGTCTTAGGGCTGCCATAACAAAGTATCACATACTGGGGGCTTACAACAAAGACATTTATTGTCACAGTCATTGAGGCTAGGAGTCTGAAATCAAGATGTCAGCACAGCCAAGCTCTCTCTCCTGGCTTCTGATCGTTGCTGGCAATCCTTGGAGTCCCTCGGTCATGTAACTCCAATCCCTGCCTCTGTGGTCACATGACCATCTTCCCTGTGTGGTCACATGGCTGTCTTCCCTCTGTGGTCACATGGCCATCTTCCCTCTGTGTGTCTGGCTTTGCATGGTGTTCTCTCTCTGTGTAGGTCTCTTTATGTCTCATCTCCTCTTATAAGGACACCATTCACAGTGTCTTAAAAGCCCATTCTGTTCTAGTGTCTTCTCAACTTATGAATGACATCATAAGTAATTTATGACCCCTGACTCAGATGAACAATCCTCAGTGTTGTTACTTGTGCTATTAGAATATTAATGAGCCTGCAACTAGTAATGAAGAAGAAGATGATGACTTTGGCAATTCCCATCACCCAAGATTATAGCCACCATTTGCAGCAAAGACCCTATTTCTAAGTAAGGCCATATTCACAGGTACCAGAGGTTAGGCCTTTAACAATTCAACCTACAACAGGGGCAGGAACTAACTGTGCTTGGAGGTCAAGGGAGGTGTCAAATAGAGGCAACCCTGGAGGAGGTCCTTAAAGGAAGAGAAAGCGTTCCAGGGAGCTTAGACAAGCAGGCAGCAGGTACAGCTGGAAGATTTGGACCAATAAAGCAATTTACTTAACACTTGGGCTCCCCAGAGCTGCACCCTCAGGACTGTTGGGGATGAGGGTTGGAGACATTGTCAGCCCCAGGCCCCTGCCCACTCATGAACCAAAGCAGTTCTGCTCCTGCCTGTTTCACACGTGGGGCTTCCAGGTAAGACTTTGTTCAAATAAAGAATTCTGTGATGGGAAACTCCTGACTCAAATGAACAATCCTCAGTGTTGTTACTTGTACTGTTAGAATATTAATGAGCTGGGAACAAGTAATGAAGAAGAAGACGATGAACTTGGCAATTCTCATCACCCAAGATTATAGCCACCATTTATAGGCACCAAATATACATCAGGCCCTGTTCCAGGCATGTAATATTCATTTACTTTTTACAAAAACTCTAATGCAATGAGACTCTCATTTTACAGATGAGGAGCTGAGGCCTGCAGAGGTATCGTGGTCAAGTTCACACAGCTGTCAGTGTTTATCTATGAAGTGAACTCAGATCTTTTTAGTTCAGAAGCTGGTGCCCTCCTTGCACTAGAACAGTGCTTTACAGTGTGCAAAAAACCCTTTCATAAGTCGCTTCTCTGTTGGCAGCTGTAGCTGCTCTGGGAAGAGGACTCTGCGGGTATCCCCATTCCACAGTTGAAGAGAATGAGGCTCTGACCTAGTCCAGCATGCAGAATGATGAGACATGATGGATAGTCTGGGTTATGGCGTGTCTGCCCCAATTCCCTTGGTGGTCACCAACCGCAGAGGAGCCCCCCAGAGCATGAAGATTTGGCCGGTGCTCTGGCCACTCCTCCCCAGCCATCTTTCTCAGTGTACATGAGATGCTCAAATTATGATGTTTTATTCTAATGACAAAGAGTATAACAAGCACAGGAAATGGCCTGGCATTAATCTCCACTCCATCTTGTGGCAGTGACTGCAATGAAAATGAGAAATAGTTTAAGCTTAACCCATTCTCATTACAATCATAATTACATTTTGTGGTCATTCTCAGTTTCTAGCAGACCCCAACTGCTCCCCATGTCAATATGAAAGATACAGACAGCCCTTAATTTTTCTCCAGCATTCATTTTCCCAGCCATCTGCTGAGGATGGATCCTTGAGAAGCTGAAAATTAGGCTTAAGGAACTTATCTGTTTTATGTTTTAAATGGTTTGGCACGAACCTGCTAAACATCTGGATAAATGTAATTTGCATCCATATGCCTCAAAACACATTGAATCGAGCAACCGATTTATCTTTCCAATAATATGTTTAATAGAATACTCAAATTTGGGGCCTGATTACATAGCTAGCGGCACTGAGAGCTAACCAAGAAGCATGCTGCGTGGTAAGAGGAGAGAGCTGGGGACCAGACCTTGCTAAGGACAATCCCCCTAATTCATAGGCCATCACTGGAATGATGTTCCTACTCATTAGGATATTAATGAGTCTGCATCTAATAATGAAGACAATGACTTGGCAATTACCGTCACCCACAATGATAGCTACCATTTACAGGACACTAAATATATGCCAGACCCTGTTCTAGGCAGGTTCTAGGCAAGTGGACATGCCCCTGTATACAGCGTGCAAATGGTATTCTCCACAATAACTGCACAGGTTATGGCTCTACAGTATTTTTCTGTGGCTGTTGTCTAACAAATCCATTTACCAATAGGCATCTGTACCTATGGTTCATTCATTCTTTTTGCAAATATTAATTGAACACCTACAATGTGCTAGGGGCTGGTCAGGAACTGAGGATGCAGACAATTGAAGCTGAGCCCCTGCTTTCAGGGGTTCACCTTCTGGTGGTCAACCAGAGAGCTCAACGCTGCATAGAAGGCTGTAGGGGTGCAGGGAAGAGTTCTAACCCGGCCCTGGAGTGGGTGGTGGGTAGGGAAGGCCCTGTGGCATCCAGGCTTGGTCTCGGCTGGTGGTGGGCAGTGGATAAATCAAGCAGCATCTCTGGGTTCCAGAGTCTCCTTCCTTAAGTGCATCTACCCAGGGCTGCTGAGAATGAAAGTAGACAGTCAATAATGTGCTTGGTTGAGATTCTAGTGTCACCTAAGTGCCCACTAAGTATAGGGGACATAAAGGCTTCCTGGAGGGGCCTTGACAGGTAAGGCCAGGGCTTCACTAGGGGTGGTGCAGGATGTGTGTCTTCAGGCGAGGGCTATGGTCTGGGACTGGGAGAGAATACTCAAGTGTGGCTGTGCCCAGAGGGGAGGGGTGTGCAGCAGAGGCCCAATCCAGGAGCGTCCTGTGTGCCAGGCTGAGGAAGTTGGACCTTGCCCCCTAGCTGTGGGAGCCTTTCTGCAGGGGAGGCAGTGGAGAGTAAGATGATCAGATTTGCATTTTGGAGTCAAGATTCTGGCTACAGAGTGAAGAATGGATCCCCCAAATTCAGGGCAAGACCAGGGGCAGAGACGTGGAGGCAATAATTTGCAGAGCACCTCAGCAGAATTGTTTTGTAACCGGTTTTATTTTATCGTGGATGATATTTTACACAGTTTTGTTAAGTGAGCCTTTGGAGAATTTGAATTCTTGGACTAGATTATTTCAGAATGTCCCCTATATATTAGATAGAGTCTTTGGCCCAGCCCAGGGGACAGAAAGCTGGGTTGGACTTTCAGAGAGTTTTGGATTTTTAGCCACTCTGGGCAGAGTAGAGAGTGGTGCCATAGAGTTTGGGCATTGAGGGCTGTGGCCTGGCTTGCATTCAGAGTCCTAGGGTATGGGGGTCCTTCTGTTTGCCAAGAGATGCCTCCGCAGAACCTCATCTTGTCAGTGACCTGAAGCTCTAGATACACAATGGGGTGCTGGGGGAGGGGCCAGGCCATGGACCTTTCCTAACTGACTGCGTGATCTGGGCACTTGCTTGATTTCTCTAGACCCCGTCTTCTTATCTCAAAGTGGAGGCAGCAGAGAAACGAGGAGCCATGAAGTGTTTGCCACAGGGGTGGATTTCACAGTCACTTCTCCTGGCATCTGTTTCTGACTCATGGACTAACTTTCTCCGATGGCAACACATGTATCCAAATAAACATGCCTCAGTGATACACGCAATGTCACGTTTGTAAGCCCAAAGAATAAGTGGGCTTATCATTTCCTCACTGGAAAGAATGGCCAGATGTCCCTGACATTCCAGAAATGGCTTTTTAATGTTTGATTTGTGGTTTTTTTGATGGAGCCTTGCTCTTTCACGTAAGCTGGAGTGCAGTGGCGCGATCTCAGCTCACTGCAGTCTTCGCCTCCCGAGTGCAGTGGTGAGATCTCGGCTCACTGCAGTCTTCGCCTCCCGGGTTCAAGTGATTCTTCTGCCTCAGCCTCCCAAGTAGCTGGGATTACAGGCGTGCACCACCAGGCCCAGCCAGTTTTTGTATTTTTAGTAGAGATGGAGTTTCACCGTGTTGGTCAGGCTGGTTTCAAACTCCTGACTTCAGGTGTTCTGCCCACGTTGGCCTCTCAAAATGCTGGGATTATAGTCATGAGTGACTGCACCTGGACTTTGATTCGTGTTTTGAAATGAATTATTAGGTCTCATGAAACTGTTTAAAAATAAATCCACGGACACAGGGCACTGGCAAAGGAGCTAGGGACAGTAGATGTACACTGAAGGGGAAAACATCATGACAAAGCTAGAAAAATGAATTAGACATTTGTTATTAGAATTGGCCTGAAAACGAGACCAGTGCTAATTGACACAGTGGGTCTTTGCATGAACGCACAGTGGCAGGAGGAGCCCCGCCCCTTTCTGGTCCAGCTGTCCCTTTTCCCGGCCCTGAGTCATCCTCAGCTGCCTCCAAGCTGCAGCCTCGGGTTGGCAGCTCATAATAGGCAGTGGAATTAGATCTGACCTTTGCAATTGTGGCTTTTTAAAAATTATTAAATTTAAAAATGGTTAAACCTCAAATGAGCTGAAGTCTTTTGTACAAAGAACCCGTCTATCATTGCTTTTGTCCATAAAATATATTTAACCTCAACCACGTAATTACAGCCCATGAATCCACCAGGCCAGTTGGGTTTATTATGTGCATAGAGAGCTCAGCTATTCTCATCTGAAAAGGACAGTGCCGGTTCCCTTGCGGGCATTTTCTTGAGTTGCTTGGCAAAAGCTAGAGTCAGGAAGTTGAATCTTGTCTGGAATAGCTTCCACTTTACTTCCTCGCCCCTCCCCAACCAACAATCCAGGTTGAGCAGAAAATGCTTCACAATTAGAGAGAAATGCCCAACAAAGGAGTTAGCCAGGCTGACAGCACATCCTGGGGGAGAATGTGTGTGAAGGGCAGGGATTGAGGGCCCATGTCAGCATCCTGCAACCCACAAGCTAAGGCCCAGCCTCATACCCAGATGCAGTTTCCAAGCAGGGCAGACAGGGGTCTGTGGAAGTCCAGTGGCTTACAAAACACTGATGCTAAACAGGATTCTGGGAATCTAGGCTTCCCCAATGAAGCTGGAAGAGCACTGTCTTGAGAGTCCAATAGACTTGAGTGAAGGTTTATATCTCTGCTGCTTGTTTGATGTGTGAATTTGGCAAGTCATTAAATTGTTTTCTGAGCCCCAGTTTTCTCATGTATAAAATAGGCTGAGGTGGGTGGATCACTTGAGGTCAGGAGTTTGAGACCAGCTTAGTCAATATGGTGGAACCCTGTCTCTACTAAAATACAAAATTAGGCCGGGCGCGGTGGCTCAAGCCTATAATCCCAGCACTTTGGGAGGCCGAGGCGGGTGAATCACGAGGTCAGGAGATCGAGACCCTCTTGGGTAACAAGGTGAACCCCCTTCTTTACTAAAAATACAAAAAACTAGCCGGGCGNCTAGGCTTCCCCAATGAAGCTGGAAGAGCACTGTCTTGAGAGTCCAATAGACTTGAGTGAAGGTTTATATCTCTGCTGCTTGTTTGATGTGTGAATTTGGCAAGTCATTAAATTGTTTTCTGAGCCCCAGTTTTCTCATGTATAAAATAGGCTGAGGTGGGTGGATCACTTGAGGTCAGGAGTTTGAGACCAGCTTAGTCAATATGGTGGAACCCTGTCTCTACTAAAAATACAAAAATTAGGCCGGGCGCGGTGGCTCAAGCCTATAATCCCAGCACTTTGGGAGGCCGAGGCGGGTGAATCACGAGGTCAGGAGATCGAGACCCTCCTGGCTAACACGGTGAAACCCCGTCTCTACTAAAAATACAAAAAACTAGCCGGGCGCGGTGGCGGGCGCCTGTAGTCCCAGCTACTCGGAGGCTGAGGCGGGAGAATGGCGGGAACCCAGGAGGCGGAGCTTGCAGTGAGCCGAGATCGCGCCACTGCACTCCAGCCTGGGCGACAGAGCGAGACTCCGTCTCAAAAAAAAAAAAAAAAAAAAAAAAAAAAAAAATTAGCCAAGCATGGTGGCCTGTGCTTTTAGTTCCAACTACTTGGGAGGCTGAGGCACAGGAATTGCTTGAACCTGGGAGGCGGAGGTAGCAGTGAGCCAAGATCATGTCACTGCACTCCAACCTGGGTGACAGAGTGAGACTCCTTCTCAAAAGAAAAATAAATAGGGGTTAAAAATAAATAAATCTAAACCATGTGGGGTGATTGTTGGTGAAATGAGAAAATATGTGTCAAATCATTAGCACAGTGCCTGGCACAAAGAAATCAGCTACTATTCTTTTCCTTTTCTTCTTCCTCCTTCTACTTTTTCCTCCTGGAAAACAGACCATGAAAATAGCCAAATAAGTTGTATGTGCATGGCGGGGGTAAGGGGAGGACCTGCTCTATTGTCAGGATGGAGTATAAAGTTATAGTCATTGCAATAGTGTGGTACTGGCCCAACACTAGATAAAAGTGTAATGGAACCAAACAGGGCCCAGAAACAGACCATGCATTAATCACACTGCAGTCCAGTGGGGAAAAGCATGGACTACTCAGTCAATATTGCTGGGAATATTGGTTAACCGTGTGGGAGAAATGAAATGGGATCCCTATCTCACACCATACCCAAAACTGATCCCAGATGGATTAAATGTGAAAGGCAAAAGTCAAACATTTTAAGAAGAAAATAAGGACTCTACTTCATGACCTCAGGGCAGGACAGGATTTCTTAAGCAAAACACAAAAGGTTGATAAGTTAGAGTAATTAAAATTCAGAATTTCTCTCAATAAAAATTTGAAGAAGACACTTGCAGCATATAACAAAAAATTAGTATTCAGAATATAGACAAATGGGAAATAATAATAAAAACAACAACAACCCAGTAGAAACAGGGGCAAAAGACATGAATAGACATCTTACAGGAAGAGTAACTGGAATGCCCAATTAACATGTGAAATAATGCTCGACCTCATTTGTAATCAGGAAAATGCCAATTAAAACCACAAAGGGCTGGGTGATGTGGCTCACACCTGTATTCCCAGCACTTTGGGAGGCCAAGGCGGGTGGATCACTTGAGATCAGGAGTTCGAGACCAGCCTGGCTGACATGGTGAAACCCCATCTCTACTAAAAATACAAAAATTAGCTGGGTGTGGTGGCACATGCCTGTAATTTCAGTTACTTGGGAGGCTGAGGCAGGGGAATCGCTTGAACCTGGGAGACAGAAGTTGCAGTGAGCCGTGATTGCACCGCTGCACTCCAGCCTGGGCAACAGAGTGATACTCCATCTCAAAAACAAACAAGCAGACATACGAAACAAACCACAATGGTCTACCATTTTATACTTGTCAGGTTAACAGAAGCTAGGAGATCTGACAAACATGAAAATAAGTACTGTTTGAGTGAGTGTGTGGATGAAAAAGAACAAAACCAGGAAATGGGTCCAGGAGAGAACCCATTTTGCCAGCTGAGCTCTCTTGGGACTTCTCTTCCCACTTAATGTCTGTTATTAGTGTCATACAGTGTACACTGTTATTAAACTCTTAACATAAAAAATAAAGCTGCTGTGGTTAGGGCATGGCTGTAAGCTTTGGCCTCCAGGTCATTTATCTTATGAAAGGATGTGGAGCTGTGGGAAAGAACAGTTGGAATGTTTTATTTCCTAAAGGTTGTGGGGACAGTGGTTTTGAGGCATAGGCAAAGATGTTGGTGGAAGGGAGCTGGTCCTCTGAAATGCCCATTAGTTTAAGAGCATTTTCAATGAAGTAACAGAAAAAAATTAACATAAGCATTCTTTTAATTTTAGAGCACATGGGAAGACTCTTCACTCTGTGGCATTAGGACCAGGCCCCAGTAGGGAAATGTGGGATGTTTGTGTCTCCTGCTTCCCACCCAACCCTTCTGCACCTTTTCTTCCAGGCACATTAAAATGCCCTGCTCCTCAGTATAATGGACCTGAAGGAGTGCAAATTGTCTATTGTTTCAACAGAACATGGATTAACTCTCCTGAAATAATGTGTCACCGGCCAATAGTAATGCCTTTTATGGACCTGGTATAGTATCGCAATGACCTGGAAATAATGGGTCAGTGAAAACACTTGGAATTCACTGTGTTATTTTCTTATTTGTTTCTGCAGAAAAATCTCAGTTTGGGTTCTGTTCCTGGTCATTTAGCAAAGGTCCTCAATTTGATCCATTGTCTTTTATGACAAAGAGGTTGAGGGGTTATGTGACCAGCTGAAGACAAGTCTGCTGGGAGCCTTGGCATTCTGCTTATGCAACAGTGTCAAAACCACTTTTAAAAATGCCATCCCATGGAAATCACCAAGAGGGTTTAGCAGGAGGAGCTTATTACCAGAAATCTTAATTTCATTACTAGCAGGGATTTTTCTTATTATTGTGAAGTTAAAACAGAACTGTTCCCTCTTTTGGGAGGAATTTTCCCATCATCTTCCATATTCAAGACTGGTTAAAAAATCTCTGACCAAAATTGATCTGAGCAGGGCTCAAGAAATAAAGAGGATCTCTGGCTAATAGCAGGTGCATTTTAATCACAAGCCCTAATTTGATCACGTATGGCTTCCCTGTGCCTTACAAAGACAGATTTTTAAATGCGTGTAACATCAGAATATGGAAAGCCTTGGCCATTCCACCCTGCCCCATGAAGACTTACATGGTCCCAATGCTTAAAATATGGAGAGAGGAACAATTAACATTGTGTTTCCAGTGCATGTGGTGGCCCTAAATAGCTTGTGGGTTCTGGGTCCATCTAGAAGCAATAAATTCATGTTATTATTGCATTAAATAAAAGAAACATCTTGAATCATCATATATGAAGATCTCTTTTCCAATGGCCGGCAGAACCAGGGGTAAGGCCGGCTTTTCCTTCCCTTCACAGCTGGCTTGAGACCCGGGGAACAGGCAGAGAAGCCTGGAAATCCGGATGGCTTCTAATTGTCTCTTTACAGCCAACTAGGCTACCAAAATGATTATCTTTTTCTCTCCAAGCCTTACTGACCTGTGGCTAATGAGATTTGTGCTTCGATTAGTTGTAGAACATAAATTAGCTAATCAATGGCAATGGATTCACATTATTTCTCATACATGAGTTCCGCTGCAGTGATCTGTATTTAATATTCAAATCAATTTCGAATGCTCAGGATGATTCCGTTAATGTGGCATGCTGGAAGCTGGCAGCATCTGTAGCCTCCTGGCTGATGAGGACTAGGCCAAGCCTGCATGATACACCTGCCTCTCATCGGCTTCCGGAGCTTTGCAGATTGCCTTGCCTTCCGTTACACAGGGTGAGGGGCAAATGGGGTTCGGCAGAAAGCTTGCGGAAAAAGCAAAAGAAAATCCAGGAGCATGTACAGCAGAGGTGACCTCTTTCCTGAACAGGAAATCAAAAAGCAAGCGAGCTAATTTCAGGTTTTTGATGTGCAAACTTTGCAAAGAGCGAGGTTGTCGGTCAGCGTCTTCACTTTTTAGCACCGAGAAGCATATCTTTGCTCTTTGCTGTAATTGTCTCATCTGTACAATTAGCTGGCATCTTGGCATAAAATGTGGAAATTTGTACAGTCTTCTAGGCATCTGTGGGCTTTATGGTACAAGTTCTGTTAGTACTGAAGCCACAGAAAATTAAATGTTCCCCAAAGAACTTCCAGATGTGCTTTATTCTAATAGGGTCATTATACAGTAAATTAAAAAGCAGGGTAAATGGAACTGTAAAATTTAAATTACTCTAAAACCACATCTCTTTGCTTTGAGCATTCATTTGTGGGGTTGCATTTGCAATAAATGTGAATTAGGCAGCTGCAATAACTGTTAATCATATATTTATAAAATAGTAATGAGGAAATGAATAGCAGAGTAAGACAGCTGCACATTTCTCTAATAGTGTGTCAACTGTGAGCATAATAAGATGTGGAACACTGTTTGGTGCTGGGCTGATAATACAGCTGAATGTAAGAGATCGCTTCAGCCTCTTAACTTTACATGAAATTTCACATAAAATCCATAAAAGCCCATAATAATGCATTATGCCTCTGAATTGTATTCAATATTTTTCTTTGCTTTGATTTTCTGAAATGAGCTCTACTTTCACCAAAGTCATCTTCCGGAGATCGGTGAGGCTTTTGTTTCAGGCGATGTCGGGCTTCTAAGATTGCAATTGGATTGAAAGAAACCAGCGCCAATGCAGGCAAGGAGTGGATGGTGGTGCTTTGTTTTGTTTTCTCTGGGTTGCTGTACATGGCCAGAGGGATGCTTTGTCCTGGGCTGAGGACATGGTCTGTACAGGCCATCCCAGCTGCCTCTTGATGTCAGGATTCTGGAGAGAGGCCACTCCCTGTCGACCAGAGTCTCTAGACTGCCAGTTTGGCCTGATGGGAACAGGGACATCACCTTCAGCCACTTCCAAACATCGAGGTGGGCTGAGGCTGGGTGCTCAGGGAGGACCTAGGAAAGGTGGTGTGAATCTCAAGAACCAGTGTTTGGGGAGGACAGTTTTCCTTCCTGCATGCATGCTGAGCTGACTCTGGGCTTTCTCAGGGCTGGTGATGGTGCCTGCTGGTTTGGTGACGATTATATCAGAGTTCGAGAGGAGGATGACAACCGATTCAGTCTTAGCAAGGCAAGGAATGGGGACAGCTCTTCTGTGGAGCTCTAGACGCTCAGAAGTCGCCTGGCCTCGTCTAGCCTCGTTTTCGGATAAACCCCTCTGCAGTGCCCATTGAAATTGAGGCTTTGGGATACATTTCCTTCTGTGCATCATGGGAGCACGGGAGGGGCACTGAGGCGGAGTGTTCATGCGGAGGGCTGGTCCTGGGACAAGCTCATCATGTCCCTCACTGCATAGCATTGCTGGGAGCAAACAGATGCTCTTTAGAATGGCATTCAGAGCTCTGCAGGAGCTGGCCCAATCACCTCTCCTTCCACCACTCACATTAAACATAGGGTCCTAGATATGCCATGGTCTTGAATTTGGTAGCTTTGGGTTTTCTGTTCCCTTGGTCTGGAATGTTCTTCCATGCTTACAAACTGCAGTTGTTCTTGGGCTTCCCCTATGTGAAGCTTTCCCAGACGCGTGGGCACTTTTTCTGACTCCCTGGCACTCATTGTGCTACGTGTGCATCCCCATTACAACAGTCTCATTGCATCTTGGGGTTCTAGAATCTAGTGCCAGCCACTCCTCAGACTGAGGGCTCTGTAAGCACGTCTGAATTTTGGTGCTTGTTACATCTTGTTTTGCAGAATGAGTGCATGAATACAGTCACTGGATGTTGGTATAAGTTCAGAGAAAATGACCTGGAGGAGTTTGGCTTAAACTCTGTTGATATTTCTAAGACTAGGAAAAGTCCACCTTTCCTAAGGGCAGCCTCCAGCTCTTAGGATGGAAGGGAGTTGTCTGCTAGGGACTGGAGAAGGAGCAATTCTAATGGAAAGTTATCCCGAGATGCTCAATGTGGGATGTTTCAAAATAGAGAGTTTGTAGCCGCACTGCCCTTCACGCAAGACTCTGGGAGGACCCTCAGTGAAGGCAGTGTGCTAGGGGGAAGCTGGAGCTCATTACTGTGGTTTTCCTGAGAAGAAGGGAGACAGGGAGGAGGAGGGGGGAGAAGTGGAGGCCAGAAGAGGGAGAGAGAAGGGGAGAGAAGAGAAATAAGAGGAAGAAGAGGAAGAAAAAGGAGGAGGAGGAGGGGGAGACTGTTGTATACACATACACTGAACACTGTGATCTCCTAAAACTAAGTTCACTTCCCAGTAGTTCATTATTGAAACTTTTTTAGTATTGAATTTTTTAACCAAATTTTTTTTTAAATTACAAAAGTACTATATGTTCATTATAGAAAATGTGGAATGTAGAGAAGTACAAAGAAGAAAATAAATGTTCCCCATAACCATCCCTACCCAGATATAACTCTTGTTAATATTTATGCCCTTTCTTTGTCTTTGTTTTATTTGTATCCATATCCATTAATCCAAATATAATACTATACATCATATTTTGAAATTTTTCATTCACTATATTAAGAACATATTTCATATCATCAAATGTTCTTTTTCATCATAATACATCACTTAATGTGATTCCCTAGAATGTCCAACATAAAGAATTCTATAATTCACTCCTTCTCTGATTTTAAAAAATTCCGTAGTTTATCTAACCATTCTTTATATGTTCAATCATTCACTTATTGTCTATGTAACTGTTCTCTATTTATCTAATATTTATGAACATTTTTGATCTTTTAAATAATGTCATTATTAAAGTTATTAACAACATTTGCCAGTTTCATAAGTAAAGCTTAATTTCAATTTACTTTATTTTATTTCTAATATAAAGTAAAAAATTTTCCCTGTGTTTTGCTTATATATATATCATATATGTAAGAATTATCTTATAAGTATATATAAGTATTATCTTATATATGTCATATATAAATATCATATATAATCATCTCAAAGGAAATATATATTATTTATATATTATATATGAGAAATATATACATTAAACATGTATGTATATATGTGTATCTGTACACATGTAATATATATTATTTATACATAATATATAAGAAAAACATATTTAATATATACACACATATGTATTTTCTTTGAGATGTATATATGTATATTTTTGACTTCAGTACAGCCACCATTAACTGAGGGAACAGTGCCAGCACAGAGTGTTTTATGGGATGCATTATTTTTCGTTTAGACCTCACATTCACCCCATGAGTAGCCACCATACTCCACATTTAGTGTGGGCTTCCCGGGCTTGGCGAGGTTGAGGACACTACCATGAGGTGCATGGGTGGAGCATGCTGCACTGGAATGCCTGTTTCATCATTTTTCTACTCAGGGGCTGGCAGCTTTCTTTTTAATTGTTTGGAGTTGTTTAATTTATTGGAATTGTCTGCATGTCAAGTATTTAATTCATTGTCCTTGTACTTATACCATAGAGTTTCAAGTGGAAGCTGTAATGTCCCAATGTTTCCCACAAAGAAGGGGAAAAGTCAAGCAATTCATTGCTTTCTCCATTTTGATTATGTTGGGTGGCTTACCTGCTGGTAGCCCCACTTCCTAGATTCTTTCCCTTTGTCATCTCATGGTGTCTTTGCCAAGTGCAGGGTGGGTGGAGTGACATTTACTCATTCGTTTGAGGAGACTGAAGCCTGCCCAGTGTTAGAGAGAGTTGGAGGACAAGCCAATTAAAAAACAACAACAACAAACAAAACCTTGGTGGGCAGTTTTGTTTGTGGTTGTTGTTTTTTAAATTGGCTTGCCTGCCAAGAACAACAGGAACCAACCAAATCAAACCAAACTGGACAAAAAAATCCCCAATGGTGAGTCAGTTTGTTTGGACTGGGGATAGGGCTGCCAGATAAAATACAGAATGCCCATTTAGAGTTCATTTCACATAAACAACCAATACTAAAATGACTAAAAACAGCAAAAAATACTTTTGAACAGTCCCATGCAATATTTGGGACATACTTACACTTAAAATTTTTTTGTTATTGTTTATCTGGGACCCTTGTATTTTTATGTGCTTGAGCTCACAGCCCTAAGTGGGGAAAGCCTGCTACGACTGAGGACAGAGTCAGAGGGACCGAAAGAGGAAAGACGAGCTGACTGGCCGAGTTCACTTTGTTTTTAAACTTTGCTCTCATTCCTTTTCATCCGGTTTGGGTACACTGAGTAACGCGAGGTTGAAGGCCTGGAACCTGACTGCCTCTGTTTGGATGCATGGGTGTGGGGTGTGGGTGGTGGTGGGAGACCTTGCATTTCCGGAGCTGCCTAATGCTTCCTCATTCTTCTCGGGGTGGGACCAGCAGTGGGAGGGATTGGTTACAACAGAAGCCAAGATATTATATGGTCTTCCTTTTAAATAAGAGAATATACAAAACCCTACTTTCTTTTCTGAAGAAAAAAGTAATAATGTGAGTAGGCAGGGAAGGTGTCTGGACAAAATACCAATTTATAATGATAATTGTGGAACACTTCTGAATAAGAAAGGAGAAAATTCAGTCCCTCAGAATCCCATCACCCAGAGAAAAGCACCATTAGCATTTCAGCATATTTCCTTCCAGTCTTTTTTCCCATGCTTCTTTTGTTCTTCTAACTGTAAAGTCTGGAATCCCAAGTCAAAGTGGCCCCCTTTTCAGAGGCATAGAGAATGCTGGGATTTGAGTGGGAGCTCAGGGATATTGAGGTGCTGTCAGCTGGCCCAAGTTCTCCTAGGATATCTGGAAGGGTTCTCACTTTTTGGCCCTCATTGGGGATTGCACCAGGCTCTCTTACTGGCCCATAAACTGTGTTAGGAGTCTTTTGCAAACACAATTTAATTGGGAATTCTAACATATGTAACAGATAAAAAGGGCATTTTGGCAGTCTAAATCTAATTTAGAAGTTCAAATTAATGATATTTTAAAATCAATCAATGAGAACCATAAGACTGTTTTGAATTTGGGTTTATGAGTTACACTTGCAGCCTATAACCTATAACACTTGCAGGCTTAGCATCCAATTCAGGTGAGAGTATTATTTTTATAGCAGTGACCAATTATGCTTGCAAATGGTAATTTTAAGAAGTAGCTTACCTTGAAATTTAAGGATATGCATTAATTAAACAGTAATAAAGGAGAAAATTATTCTGATATGTGCTCTTTAAAATTTTTTTTCCTGTTTCTTTTCTGGTTTGTGACAGATCAGAAAACTGTGCTCAAAACAAGTTGCAACACCAGTTAACGCATTGGGCGTGTCTCCATTGTGTTCAATTTTGGAAGGCATATTGTTATGATAAAAAATTATGTAGAGTAAATAATTAATTTGAATTAAATATTTGAAGACCCCATGAGTGCCCAGAACAGCCCCAGAATTCTAGAGAAAAGCTTGGGGGGAACCTGCCCCTGTCCATGGCTCTCTGGACAACAAGATTGTGTTGGGCTGACCAATGCCCAGTTCAAAATTGTTGATCATCTTGGGATCAAGAAGCCCTTGTTTGAGGCTGAGCCCATGATACGCTCTTACACCACCACTGCTGGCCCCCAGCATGGACCCATGTGCTTCCACAGGAGACTGTAGGTATTCAATGGTTATCTTTTTTTTCCTCTGGGATAGTAATGGCTACCATTTATTGAGCGTCTACTAAGTGCCAGACCCTGTGTGGTGGCTTTACATCATTAGAAATATCCTGTGATAGAGAAGAATACCCACACTGCTCCCAGGCACAGGCATAAATGTGACTGAAGGAACATTCTGGAAAGCCTCTTAAGGTGGGGAAAAGTCTGACTAACCATAGCCAAAGGACTTTCTGGGAGGGTAAGTTTAGTAATCCACACAGCCGTGGCTTTGATGAATGGGCTATTCCACTGCAGGGTAGGCCTCTGTGCCCAGGGCCGCCCTTTCTCCATCCCCCTTCCTCTCCTCTAAGTAAAACAAGATATGACTGTGATGTCACCCAAGGAATATTTGTTGAGGAATGAATGAACGAACGGGGTAAAACAGGAGCCTCCTAGGGTGATGTGTGTCTCGGTGCAGACTGACAGAGTATAAGCAGAGCAGTAGCTTGAAGAAGGTTGATGGCGAAGGCCGCCCTTTTGATGTTTGAGGCAGCGAAAAGTGGGAGTTGTCTGCAGACCCAGGTGGAGACCAAGGCCTCAGGTGTTCATGCTGCTTGCTCCTGAGGACTGTAGTAAAGCTCTCTCTTCCCCTCCTGAGCGAGTGTGAATGGGTATCCGTTTCTTTCAAGACAGGGGTGCAATGTGAAGATCACATTAAACTATGCCTGTGGAAAGATATGTTCTGGTCTCAAGACAAATTCTACTTTATAATGCTTTCAAAGCTAAGAGGTAGTAAGCCGTTGCATGCTTTATAATTTAGGGTTAACACTGGGATGAATCCTCTGCACTGTGTTAACCAGATCCTTTATTTCATGGAGAAGACACTGTACCATGTAGCCATGTCCCCACATGGGTGGTACTTGTGGACTCCAGTGAGACTCCCTAACAAAGCCCAGCTCCCCAGAGTCTCTCAGTCACATTGGGTTGAGTTCCATTAGTAATGTCTGGCCGCAACAAAGAGGTGGGTTCGATAGGTTGCTGTGGGTTCTTTGTGAAGAACTGCTAATCTCCCCCAAATTACTGCCCTTTGAATCTCTACTGCATCCAGCTTTCTTTTTGTAGATTGGCTCCATTTAAAGCGATTAAAGTGGAGATCTGATTGGATAAGTTCGTCCAAATTCTGTAAACGCCACTTCCGCACAAACGGTTGCTTGCAGTCAATTTAATTTTTCAAATAAAATGATTAAATTGCTATTATTGTTGGATCTTTTTTTTTTTTATTAAGAAAACCTTTTAAAATGTTAATTATTGGGCCCCTTGAAACACTTTCATCTTTCCCGACTTGCTCTCAAGCAGAAAATAACTGCTTGTGCCTCACACCAACCCAAGGGAAATGCAGGCTTCCCTTTTTACACCTGCAACTATTCTCCTTAGCTCTAATATTTATGTGAATTTAACTTTAATTTTTCTGCCTTTCATCTTCTGAATTAGTCGTATAACGCACAGATCACTCCTTCACTGCTTCTTTCCTGTTTATTTGCCTTAACAATAGATTCATTAACTAGATTTGGGTGCTCAAGCCATGCAACCACATCCATTTCAAAGGAAGATTTAATGGCATTTCATATTTTTCTACATTAAGGAAGATTAAAGTATATTACAATACCCTTTACTGCCCTATTTTCTTCATTTTAAAAGTGGTCAGTTTTAAAATTTTTTCCCTCTCTTTCTTTCATCTGCAGTGTTCGATAAATTGTCCAGGCCTTTCAGATGATAGTCCCAGCAAATTGAGTTCTATATTACAACTCGGACGCATTGTTTAGCCCATCAGCAGTCAGATAAAGCACCCCTATTCACACAGGACATCAAAAGAACAAATATATGTTCGAAGTGGGTAAAAAGAGGACTGAGACTCAGATATTTCATTTTCTTAATTGTTAGTGATTATTTGGCTAGTTTCAGAGTGATCATTGTGCTGACTCTGAACCTAGACTTACTTGCCTGATGTAATAGTGGTGTGAAACTCATATCCACATCTACATAGACCTAGATATATATTCATGACCACAAATTACACCATTGGCAGACAGGGCAGGTGCATCATCTTTAATAGCCCAAGGGGCCGGCATACTAACATTTTAATAGCAGGCAGTAATGTGAAATGCAAGATCTGGACTCATGCCTTTTTATTTTAGCTGTGTATCAGCTTGCAAAATAGTCAGGGGACTGGAAGGCATTCTCAGGCTAGAGCAAGGGAGATATTAAGATTTAAGCTTTTTTATTTTTATTTTTTGTAAGGCAGAGGAGGTCAAGGTTATTGGGCACCCCTTAGGCTGAAGTTTCATTTGGGCATGGCATCTATCAGCCCAAATCATTGAGGGAGCCCTCCCCCATCTCAATAAATGCAGCATAACCTTGCTTGACACTGAGTCTAAACAAAGTTTTGGGATGTTGGTAAGATGTGGGAGGAAAGGGCAGAAGACAGATTTTACGACAGCACAATCATGGGGTGTAGGTTTTAGGCAATAAGCAGGTAGCCTAGTTTTCTCAAAAGAAAAAAGAAAATAATGGAAAAGTGTAACGTTCATTCGGAGGCCTCAAAGGCATAAAAAACCCAATTCCAACTGTTATAGGTCCCTGCAGGAGTCTACAAAAGAACTAAGCTTTTTAAGTAAGAAAACTAGATTCTGGCCCACAGGGCCCTGTCATTGCTGCTTAATGGATGAAACTCTTTGGATATAAATATGCTGTTTACTTCTCAGCTTCAGCTTTCATAAAATATAACCTTTTATGATTTACAACCCACAGAAAACTGGAGGATGGATTTTAGCTCTGAATTGGTTGGATGTCAACAAGAAAAATATAGATAACATATCGAAGTAGCAGGGTGTTAATGCCACACAAAATGATGAAATTATTTTTGTTTAGAAAAGTTAAGTTTGTTCTTAAAGTTGTTGGGAGATGGTGGTTGTGAGAGGCAAGGCTGATGGAAACCTGTGAAATGTCTCTCATTTTAAAGTCCTCGTCCAGTGACTCACAAGTTTGGACATACTGACTTTAGTTCCCTATTGGTAATGTCTTGTTGAAAAGTCTGGGCCAATCACAGATTTTTTCAAAAATGGGAATGGTTGTTCTTGGTCTAAATCACTCAGGATTTTCAAGTGCTTTATTTTGGTCACATCTTCCAACATCAAATGTAGAAGCCGCCCTGATCCTGCAGGAGGGAGATGATAGAACACGTTTTTTTTTTTTTTCCACCAAGATGATTGAAAAAATGAAAAGTAAAAACCTAGTAGGCAAACAAATAAAGCCCCAAAATAAGCAAGTAAGCAACCAACCAAAAGCAAAACCCTCACATCCCAAGCAACCACACACTCTCCCCACTACAGACTGACAAAAGCCAGTGCAGCCTTGGATGTTTGATTGGAAAAAGATAATTTGCCATGGCGTTCAATTTTAGCATTCAGGCATCATGTATGAGCATATACACACACATATATATATTTCTCCCATTCCAGTGGCCTTTTTTTCATGTTGTTTCAATTTTTTTTAATAGAACATTAATAAAGGTGAATTTTTTTTTTTTTTTTTTGTTTGATGCTTGGAAACAGCCGCATTCCCTGAATGAATGAATGAACCTGGAAGTCTGCCAATAGGACTGCCAGCCAAAGAGGTGAGGTTGTCAAAACTGAAAAGGTCTTCTCTTTTGACTAGTCCAAGCACTGACGAAAGGGAATTTACTCTGTTTTTTTGAAAGTTGCACTCAGCAAATTAAAATCTCATGCTCTGGAGGTTGAACTACCAGGTTTTCAGTCTTTCCAGAACCTAGAAAGAGCCAAGCTGTGAGGTTGTGCCATGGGGAGCTGTCTTCTGGTGGCCAGAATAGTCCTTCTCACCCCTGGTCTTTTGGATTTAGACAAAAGTGTCCAGTGAGAGGAACACCAACGGTACTCATTTCCTTGGGTGGCACTGCAGAGCCTGCCTCTGGAAGAGATATGTGACCCCAGAAGGTGGAATTGGCTGTGTGATTTATGGAAAAAAAAGAGCGTTGGTCAAAATTCACTGTGGAAACCTTTTCGCATTTAGTGCCAGCATCCACCTGCAGGATATCACGATTGCCTAGTGGTCTTCAGTCACCCAAGGTCTAGGACGAAACCACAGGAAGACTTTTGGCTTTCTGTTCTACTTTCCAGAGAAATGAGGGAAACCTTCACGTGGTTTATATTTCGCTAGAAGTTCCCAGGGTGGAGAGAGGGGTGTGTGTTCTCAGGCAGGCCCACTCAGTCAATTTGGCAGCCAGTGTTGGGTCCATTCAACGTTCTGTGAGCAGCGCAGAGTGCCCGAGGCCTCCCAGGCCCTGTATTGGCTGTTGGGTGGATACCAAGATCCATGTACTCATAGTTGGTCGGCATGGGTACCTCACTAGAAGCCAGACATAGTGTGTACCGGGTGTTTGGGCCCAGAATGGTGCTTTTTCTTCTCATGGGACTCACTTTCTAGAGGCCCCCAAGCCAACAGACAACAGATTACAGAAGGTGATCAACTCTTAGGCCCTTCTTGGATCACATGGAAAGGATCCTGAATGGACCTTGAAAGGTATTGACAGGAAAGCTTGCTGGTGGGAGAAGCGATGAATGTTTCTGGCACGAGGGGAACTACCACGTGGAAACATCTGGAGGTCAGAGACACTATGGAATAACAGGAACAGAAGAAGTTCAGAATGGCCAGGGCACAGAGTAAACACAGACTAGGCATCAACTCATAGTTCAAAATGGTATTTACCCATTTTTAGCGAGCGCGTGTGTATGAGTGTGTGTAATAAGGTGGTGGGTGCAGGGCAGGGAGAACCCTTGAAAAATGCAGATTGCTGGGTCCTATTCAGAGAAGGAGGTGGACCCCCCAACAGCCCAGAAGACAGTGCCCCAGGCCAGAGAACATTTGGAAGGTGCATCAGAGCACATGCCCCAAAGATAGAAGTTTGCATGAATCCCCACTTACAGCAGGTGAGGCAGGCTCCAGATCAGCCCAGATGGCATACAGGGAACATGGCAGGCCTTAGGGAGAAGGGATCCTGGTAACACCATGACCCCATGAAGTACCCCTCAATCCTGCTCTCAATAAGCTTCCAGAGCAAGCTGAGAGGCTCACTCTGTCCCTAGTAAAAGCAGTTTCCCCTCTTCAGCACACATTGGGTCCTCACCCAAACCTATGGCACAGGGAGGGACATAGCCATATTGTTGGCCTTGCTTTACCAGCTGGGGTCCAAAATGAACTTTTCCAACTTAAATGAAATAACCCCAGTCCTCATGGCTCTGACTTCAAGAACGTCCTTCTTTGCCTTCCTAGGACCTTCCTTCTAGGAGCACACAGTTCCTTCTTAGACCAAGGGGTTAGTCCTGGGACTGTCCCCTTCCTATGCCTTGGAGCTCATTGTCTGGATGGAGCCATGATTGCATGTGGTATCAAAAGCATCCCTGTTGCCATCATCATCACCACCATCATCACATTCTTCAGAGTTCCTTTATACACACGCAGCGGCACTTAATCTCCCTAAAAGATTAGGGAGATTTAAACTTAACTGGGGGGGGAGGGTGGTCAAAGACCACCACATCTCCCCAAAAGTCCTGGAGGGCGTGTGTAGTGTGGGATTTTTGTTCCCATTTTATGGATGCAGAAACTGAACTTCAGAGGTTATGGCTTGTCCAAGATTACACAGAAGATGAAGCTAGCTCCCTCTAGCAAGGACGTGTCAGTAACAAGAACTCCAAGAAATGTTTTGGGTATGGAGGCACTGAACTGGGGCCTGAAACTTGAATATGGCTGGCTCTCAGTGCTTTTCAAGTTTAAATGAAATAACTCACTGCCTTGCAGAGAGGAATGTGCCACCCGTCAGCTGCTCCAGATGAGCTAGCTATACTTGCCTTCTCTGGGTCGGTGGGGAGGCTCCATCTAAGGGAGTGGGCAGAGGCAGCACAGCTGGGGAGGCTGAAGTCTCCTTGTCACCCCCAGGGCCCAGTCTGCAAATTCTGGAAGGGCAAGGAAGAATAAAGCAGGTTTTATGCAGGCTGGAGAGGTGTTAGGACTGGGCTGGGGGCTCCTCAAGCAGGGGAGTCTCTTCTCTAGGATCCCGGCAACAATACCCCTTAATACCTGTCCCCGATTTCTGGGCCAAAAAGTCTTGCCAGACATTCTTACAGCACAGAGAACTCAGGGTGGTCTTCCAGAGGGGTTGGCAGGCCTGTCCTGGGAGTGCATGTGAATGGATGGGAGATGAAGCTCCCTCACTGCTGGGGGCCATGAGGTCTTGGGGTGCTGGGGACCAAGAAGGGCTTTCCTTTGTGCACCCCATGATAGTGGTGAGCAGTCTGGGCAGAATTGGAAGTGCCTTCTGTAGGCACGAAGTATCTTCTTCATATTAGTATTCTCAATGCTCAGCAAATGATAAGGGCTCCATAAGAGTTTGATCAATGCGGAGGAGGTCTGCACATTTGCAAGAATTCAGTAGGACATAGGCTCCTCTACCCTAGCATCTCCAGAAAACCAACCATCCCCAGTATCAGCAGACTACCAGCAGCTCATCCTCCTTGTAACCTGCAAAAACATCCTGAAAGGATCAAATCACTTCTGGGCCACCCCTTCTGCACCCCAAGTGATGAGAATAAGAACACCTTCCTGTCCCTAGGGAGCAGGTGTAGGTGAGAGGGGGTGCTGAGCATTTGGACCCCAGGTGAAAGGTCATGCAGTGCAGTCATCAGAGGACCTGGGAGGCAGCAGCCCCTGAGTCACCATATGTAGGGGCTCAAAAACCAAACAGGGACTGGGGAGAGCTGCTCTGAGTCAGAGGAGAAGGGGGCCTCTTTCAACTGGGGTAGAAAGGAAGACTTTCTGGAAGAGGTGGCTTTGATCTGGGCTGGGTTGAGGTGGGAGAAAACTTAGCCACAAGTAATGGTGGCAGCAGTGAGGAGGAGGTGGGAGTCATGGAAACAGCTGCAGTGGCAGTGACCAGTGGCAGCCCACATAGACAGACTCAGCGGTAGAGAGAGTCAGCCAGGGAGCTGCTGTCTCTAGATCTCACCATCTTCATCTGAAAACGGGGACCATGAAGTGTCCCTTCACACCTTGCAGACAGTTGGGATAGGAGTTGTTTTCTTCCTTGGTTAAAATAGTTCATGTTCTCTTTTCGTTCTTTTCTGGTGTATATTTCTGAATGAGAGCCCAACGGGGCTCAATCAATATTTGTTAAACGCTTGAATAGGGGTGTGGGGCTTGTAGGGCCTGCAGCAGAGATGTGGTTAGAAGGGATCAGGAAGCCCTGCAGGCCTAAGCCTAGAAGTGAGATGACAACTGGAATCCATGGGCGTCAGTCAAAGGAGGTGAGATGGGATAGAAGCAAATGGGGAGTCAGGTAGTCTGGGGTCTGTTTCTGTTCCACCAGTGTTTTGGGGGTGACTTTGGGTAGATTTCTGAGCCAGTTTCCTTGGCTAGAAAAGGAAGAGTTTGGCCAGATGGTCTACAGAGGCACTTCCAACTTTGATGTTCTAAGAATGTGTTTGATGCTGAACTACTGTTGACTAGAACCTGCTCTCTGCCAGGCCCTGTCACTCAGGCCATGATGCTGTGAGAAAGGCATGTCCCCATTTTACAAGTGTGGAAACTGAGACCCAGGGTGCAGATATGGTTGTCTTCAAATCCAGCCTAGGTCCTTCTCTACCATGTCAGTGGTCATAACCACAGTAACCAAAATAGGTGCCAATGTGCCAAGTTAGAGACTGGAACTTTTGGAGGGATCGCAGAGTGGGATCCCACATTACCCGGTACGGAGAAGTTGTGCCAACAGCCTCATGAGATGCAAAGTGCTGTCAGGGACCTGTGGGACATGGGTCTTCCTGGGCCAGAGGATTGAGGAACCAGATGATCTTGTCTTCTGCCTACTCCAGGATGTGGTTGGTCTTAGAGAAGTAAGACACGGTTACTCAGTGGATGCTCGTCATAGCTCAGATCGGCCCAAATCCAAGGCCTCAGACATGGGGCTAGAAGTCAGCCAAACTGTCTCAAAATAAAAACCCCACGTTCTTACCCTTTTCCTCCTGGAGTTCTTTCATCTGGGCTCAGAGAGGAGACTTTTTTAAGTGGGAGCTCAAATTCATATCTGGTATGGCTTCATAGGTTGAACTTTGGGAAAATCCATCACCATTCAGTTGTCCTCAGAATCCCAGATCCAATTTTCCACATCTAGTTAGTACCCAAAAGGAACAGTTGGTAGGAAAAAAAATTCTTCGTGCTTTAATTAAACATCCATGTTTGGCTTGTGTTTGGGGCATATTTTGCATCTTAAAATGTTTCTCTTCTCTTTGTAGTTGGGCTTTTCTTATAAACAGAGCTGGCTCAGAGTCACATTAATTTAATTTTATCTGTGATCCACATCAGCCTAGAATGCTATTAATTTGGATTTGACTGCCAGCAGAAAACAGCATTCACTAATATCCACTTTTTAGCTAGGTAATTGTGTAGTAATTAGGATGCGTGTTGTACATAATCTTGATTTAAATAATTCTTGCTTAGTTTTTTGTCTACATAGATAAAAAAGCTATTTTGTCAGTATTTTGGGAGTAGGAAATCATCTTGATTATTTTAATCAAAATCAGCATTTGTGAATTGTGGCATTCTTTTAGGAACAATTAATCTACAAGGCAGAGATTTGTCTCTCTGCCCTGCGTTGTAGATCCGTTGAGAATGCATTAAGATAGAGCAGAAGTGCCAGGCTCCAGGCCCCCAAGACACGCACCTCTGGCCTGATTTCTAGGTCTTGGGGGCCTGATAGTCAGCTTCAGAGACAGTTCTATGTAATCTCAAGTCCTAGGTCTGCCACTTTGGAGTAGGGACTTTGGGCAAGCACTTAACATGATTATGCCTCAGTTTCCTCATATGCAAATGGGGGCGGCTGCTGTCTATGTGGCAATTAGATGTGATGACACATAGAGAATGTTGGACTCCACCCATTGTTACTTCTTTATGCTTTTGTCACCAAGAGGCAGCATCTCACAGTGATTTAGAGCAGAGATCAGCCAGCTTTTTCTATAAAGAGTCAGATAATATTTTAGGATTTGCAAGCTGTGTGCTCTCTGTTGCAGCTACACAGCTCTGCCTTTGGTAGCTCAGAAGCAGCCACAGAGAATACAGAGATGACCAGGTGTGGGTTTGGTCCATGGGCCATAGTTTGCCAAGCTCTGGTCTGGTGCAAGGTTTTGGAATCCAACAAATATAATTTGGAACCTGGTCTGACACTCAGTTGTCATATGCGTCCTTAGATAAAGTATGTAACTTCTCATTTTTCCATATCAACCAACAAGCCTGGAGTGGGGATTAGGTGAAGTAATGAAGGAAAAGCTTGCAGTGCAGAGCCATGCACATCACTCAAGAAGGAGGCACTAATATCCTCACCTTGGCCTGCTTCCTAAGCACGGAAGCCAGAATCCAATTCCATATTGGCCAAGATCCTGCACATCTATAATGCTTAGAAGCTTCAAGGATCTTATTAGCACTGGGAGGTTGGGGTGAGGCATGTAAATACAGTAAGTAGGATGGGTCATAGTTAACCTAGTTAACCTAGACAGGTATCTCAAAGCACCTTGGTGATTGTTTCTATAAACCTTGCTCCAAAGAGACTTTTCTTGCTCTGTGTCTGTTGCCATTCAGTTCTGAGCATTCTTTTAATGACCTCTTTTGACAGATCCTAATATTTTACCCTGTGTTCTTCTTGTTTCTTTTTTTATGTTTTAAGTTTATTTACAAACATATCTAGTATGTCATAGGAGTTCAAGGGTTTGATCCATTTTTCAAAGAGCTTGTACCTCAATTATTTGTTAAATGGATGAATGAAAACATCCTTATTTTGTTTTCATTTTCTATTTTTACAGATTTAGGGCGTACAAGTACATTGTTATTACATGGATATATTACCTAGTAGTAAAGCCTGGGCTTTTTGTGTGCCCATCATCTGAATAGTGTATGTTTTATCCAACAGGTACTTTCTCATTCCTCAGCACCCAACTCCCATCTTCCCACCTTTGGAGACTCCAGTGTCTATTATTCTACTCCGTATGTCCACGTGTACACACCGTTTAGCTCCTACTTATGAGTGAGAACATGAGGTATTTGACTTTCTGTGTCTGAGTTATTTCACCTAGGATAATGGCCTCCATTTCCATCCATGTTCCTTTAAAAACCATTATTTCATTCTTTTTTATGATTTAGTAGTATTCCATGGTGTGTATATCTACACACACACACATATTAATATATACACACACACATATAGGTATTTTCTTTATCTAGTCATCTACTGATGGACACTTAGGTTGATGAATTTGCTACTGTGAATAGTGCTGCAGTAAACATATGAGTGTGGATGTCTTTTTAATATAATGATTTCTTTTCCTTTGGGAAGATACCCTGTGGTGGGATTGCCACATCAAATGATAAGTCTTTTTTTAGCTCTTTGAGAAATCTGCATACTGTTTTCCATAGAGGTTGTACTAATTTACATTCCCTTCAACAGTGTATAAGCGTTCCCTTTTCTTTGCATACTCACTAACATCTGTTGTTTTTTCACTTTTTAGTAATAGCCATTTTGACTGGTGTGAGATGGCATCTTATTGTGATTTTAATTTGAATTTCTCTGATGGTTAGTGATGTTGAGCATTTTTTTTATATGTTTGTTGGTCGCTTATATGTCTTTTGAAAAATGTCTGTTCATGTCCTTTGCCTACTTTTTAATGGGGTCATTTGTTTTTTTCTTATTGAGTTGTCTGAGTTCCTTATAGATTCTGGATATTAGCTCTTTGTCAGATGCATAGTTTACAAAGTTTTTCTCCTGTTCTGAAGGTCATTTGTTCACTCAATTGACTATTTCTTTTTGCTGTGCAAAAGCTTTTAGTTTAATTAAGTCACATTTGTTTATTTTGTTTTGTTGCATTTGCTTTTGAGGCCTTAGTCATAAATTCCTTGCTAAGGCCAATGTCCAGAGAGTTTTCCTAGGGTGTTTTTCCAGGACTTTTATAGTTTCAGGTCTTGTTGTTAAATCTTTAATCCGTCTTGAGTTACTTTTTATATATCATGACAGATAGGGGTTCAATTTCATTCTTCTGCATATGGTCAGCCAATTTTCCCAGGACCATTTATTGAATAGGATATTCTTTCCCCAGTATATATTTTTGTCAGCATTGTCAAAGATCAGTTGGTTGTATGTAGGTGGCTTTAGTCCTGGATTCTCTATTCTATTTCATTGATCTCTGTATCTCTTTTTATCTCAATACCATGCTGTTTTGGTTAATTCGAAGTCAGATAAAAACATTCTTATTTCTTAAGTAGTTAGTGTCTTACTATAAAGGTGCAACAAACCCAGATCCAAAGTACAAAATCATTGTAATTAGTAACCACCACTTGTTTTCTACTGAAAACGGCAAATTCTCCCTCATGCCTTCCTTACAGTGTCTTCTACAGACCACAGAGGTTGTGAACCTCTCTGCAAAAGGTGCAGGGACTGGAGGTGGAAGAAAAACCCTTCTGACTTCAGTAGCAAGATCACTTAATAAAAAGTAATAATGTCACCAAGTAAGGTTGTGCTAAAACAAACCAGTACCCGTCCACCCCAAACCCACGGTGATGAAAATGTGTCAAAGGGATGTGGGAGGAAGCTGAAAAAGCTCCCAATGGCCATAGCTGGAACTACATGGGCAATAAAATAAATAATATAGAATTATATTAAAACCTAAAGTAAAAAAATACAAATCCACAAGTCTATACTGACACAAATCAATGACAGAATAAATACTTGATCATGAAAGCTCAGTGAGTACTGACTATAAATAAATACATTTTAGTGAGTGGGTGAATTTGCAGATACAGATTCTGCAAATAATGAGGATCAACTGTAATTTCCAAATCTGGCAGACTTTTTCAGAGCTAATCCTGAGGGGACTCTAGACCACATTTGCTGTTGCTGATCTCTTCCCTCTTGAAACTCCTCACTCCTTTAGCTTCTGGTGCCCTGTGCCCTCCTGGAATGCATACTCTGATATTCCTCCTCCACCTCTTATGTGAACTCTTCTTGCCCCTGGGTACCTTTTGAAGTGTTGCCATTCTCCAACATTTAAGAGAATATCAGAGTATACATTCCATGATCAATTGTGGACATGTGTAGAGTGGTGAAAAATTTGAGTCACTCAACGTGCACGTTTCCAGCTGAGGTTGAACATGGTGATGCTCTGCCTTCCTGCCTCTGCTTTCATACTGTAAACCAGTGTCCTTGAGTCTATTCAGTATCACATTCTTCACATTTCTCTGCATTTTGCTGGTGATTTTGCTGTTTGAAAGGGACTTCAAGTATAGTACTGAAGTGCTGTATAGTGTTTCTATGCACAGGAGGCTATGATGTGCCTTTTGAAAAAATATTTGTTAGGTAAGTTTCATTCAGGCATGAGTTATAGTGCTGTTCACTGTGAATTCAATGTTTATGAATAATCACTATATATTAAACAGGTGTCTTTAAAGAGAGACACACATAAACCAAGGTCAGCATTTATTGGGGTTTGAAAATGTTGTGCCCAGAGGCTTACAGGAACCAAACCCTTTATTTCCTGTGGGAGCGATGGTTCAGTGTTCACTAATGTGGCAACTTCATAGAACATAACTACTGCAAATAATGAGAATAAACTATTAGGTAATTGTACACCTTAGCAAGAATGAATGGTGTCAGTCATGTAATAATAGAAACCAAATTATGGAGTCTTGAGTATTGAATGGAAGTTGAGGAAGTATAGAGCCAGTGTAGACAACGTGTCCTTCAAGAAGTTTAACTGAGAAGAGGAAAACTAGAGAACTTGTTTTTACAAATGTTAGATGCTCTATAAATTATTTTTCATTGAATTGAGGTAGAACCTGAAGTTTAAATGTAAGTTACTTGATGGATTTTTTTTTTTTTTTTTTTTTTTTTTGAGATGGAGTCTCGCTCTGTCGCCCAGGCTGGAGTGCAGTGGCGCAATCTCGGCTCACTGCAAGCTCCGCCTCCCGGGTTCACGCCATTCTCCTGCCTCAGCCTCCCGAATAGCTGGGACTACAGGCACCCACCACCACGCCCGGCTAATTTTTTGTATTTTCTGTAGAGACGGGGTTTCGCCATGTTAGCCAGGATGGTCTCGATCTCCTGACCTCGTGATCCGCCTGCCTCGGCCTCCCAAAGTGCTGGGATTACAGGCGTGAGCCACCGCGCCCAGCCTACTTGATGGATTCTTGTATTTTATGTAGCCAGACTCTCCTTGTCACTTTGGAGGATCTTTAACCTCAATTAAATAATTAAATTCCTATCAAGAATTACAGGAAGTGTATTGCCCATGTGAGAAGGAAGTGACACCTGGAATGTAAAGGGTCTATTCTTGTGGCTTTCAATTGGAGGCTTACATTTGAATGCCGTATTAAAAAAAACAAAAAACAAAAAAAAAACTCTCTATTTGGTTAAAGTTACTGTAGAAAATATAGAATGTTAAATCTGAATTGCAGATAATAAATATCTTCTTTTAGTACAGTCATGTTCTGTGCTCTACTTGCTGAATCTGGTAAGTATATATGTATATTTCACCCCTTGGGTTGGTGTCACTTTGGCATCTTGTGAAACTCTAGTTTCGGTGGCACAGAGGCATTTGGGATTTCTCCAGGCACCCCTTCCCTGACTGACACTTAGGCTGTCTATTAAGTCAGACCACTGCAAATACACCCTCCCCTTCTGGTAAAGTCCAGCTGCAGCCAATTATAGGTGATGCACTAACTTCAGAAAGAAACCTAATTTCACTTTCAACCCCATGGTACTTTTTCTGGCAGCACAACACGGAAAGAAACACAGTTGATTGTGGATCCAGAGGCCTGTGATTTATCTCAGCTTTGTCCCTGACCTGTTGTGTGACCTTGGGTAGGTCATTGCACCTTTTGGGCCCTGGCTCTTTTGGTCTGAAGGTCAAGGCATTGAGTAAGGCGGCCCGCAAGGCCCTTTCCAGCTCTAAAACCCAAGGAATCCTTGAAAAGTTGGCAGTTTAGATGGTCTTGATTTAAAAACCTAGAATTTTTCCATCTGGAGGGGAACTTAGTCATGATTAAGAAAAAAAGATGGATTATATTCACATCCTAAATGCTTACAAACATGATTGACTATAAGAAAGAAAATCCCCAAACTCTTAGGGAAACATTACATTTTATAGTGTATCCTCTTTTTCGTTGAAGAAACATTTGCAATCTGTTTAGGGGTGAGCAGTGTCTGAATCATTACCAGGACTCTGCTCCAAAGGCAGGAACTTTGTCCTGCTGAAAAATGCCTGGAAAAGATAGCCACTGCTCCTGGGCAGCTTTGCAAATGGATCCTACAAATGAGAGGCTGAGGCCAAGGGCATGTGACACAATAAAAACCACAGAGACAGTGAAGGCTTCCTCATGCCTAGGGCTTACTTTGTTCCCAGGCCCCCTTTCTGGGCACTTTCCACACATTGATCCGGGTCCCACAGCAGCCACCAGACCATCATCTGTGTCACGCCAGCCTAGATTTCTTTCTTTCTCCCTTTTGGGAAGGGGAGTTGGATTGCAGGATCAGGGAAGTGAGGAGTGATTGATCTTCTAAGGTTGTAGAAGAGAGGCGAAGGGTGATCTTTGTTTTAGAGATGAGGAAACAGGCTCAGAGACGTTACTGGATTTTCTTTTTTAAATTTCCCTGAACTCTTCTCCTTTTTTTGTTTTTAATTTTTTACTGTACTTTAAGTTCTAGGGTACATGTGCACAACGTGCAGGTTTGTTACATATGTATACATGTGCCATGCTGGTGTGCTGCACCCATTAACTAGTCATTTACATTAGGTATATCTCCTAATGTTATCCCTCCTTGCTCCCCTCACCCGACGACAGGCCCCAGTGTGTGATGCTCTCCACCCTGTGTCCAGGTGTTCTCATTGTCCAATTCCCACCTATGAGTGAGAACATGCAGTGTTTGGTTTTCTGTTCTTGTGATAGTTTGCTAAGAGGGATGGTTTCTGGCTGCATCCATGTCCCTACAAAGGACATGAACTCATCCTTTTTTATGGTTGCATAGTATTCCACGACGTATATGTGCCACATTTTCTTAATCCAGTCTGTCATTGATGGACATTTGAGTTGGTTCCAAGTCTTTGCTATTGTGAATAGTGCCACAATAAACATATGTGTGCATGTGTCTTTATAGCATCATGATTTATAATCCTTTGGGTACATACCCAGTAATGGGATGGCTGGGTCAAATGGTATTTCTAGTTCTAGATACTTGAGGAATCGCCACACTGTCTTCCACAATGATTGAACTAGTTTACAGTCCCACCAACAGTGTAAAGGTGCTCCTATTTCTCCACATCCTCTCCAGCACCTGTTGTTTCCTGACTTTTTAATGATCGCCATTCTAACTGGTGTGAGATGGTATCTCATTGTGGTTTTGATTTGTATTTCTCTGATGGTGAGTGATGATGAGCATTTTTTCATGTGTCTGTTGGCTGCATAAATGTCTTCTTTTGAGAACTGTCTGTTCATATCCTTT
>NW_016819184.1:6502326-6509758 GCF_001698545.2 Rhinopithecus bieti | reverse complement strand
AAGAATGTTGAATATTGGCCCCCACTCTCTTCTGGCTTGTAGAGTTTCCGCCAAGAGGTCCACTGTTAGTCTGATGGGCTTCCCTTTGTGGGTAACCCGACCTTTCTTTCTGGCTGCCCTTAACATTTTTTCCTTCATTTCAACTTTGGTGACTCTGACAATTATGTGTCTTGGAGTTGCTCTTCTCAAGGAGTATCTTTGTGGTGTTCTCTGTATTTCCTGAATTTGAATGTTGGCCTGCCTTGCTAGGTTGGGGAAGTTCTCCTGGATAATATCCTGCAGAGTGTTTTCCAACTTGGTTCCATTCTCCCCATCACTTTCAGGTACACCAATCAGACGTAGATTTGGTCTTTTCGCATTGTCCCATATTTCTTGGAGGCTTTGTTCATTTCTTTTTACTCTTTTTTCTCTAAACTCCTCTTCTCACTTCATTTCATTCATTTGATCTTCAATCACTGATACTCTTTCTTCCAGTTGATTGAATCGGTTACTGAAGCTTGTGCATTTGTCACATAGTTCTCGTGCCATGGTTTTCAGCTCTAATCAGGTCACTTAAAGACTTCTCTACATTGATTATTCTAGTTAGCCATTCATCTAATCTTTTCTCAAGGTTTTTAGTTTCTTTGTGATGGGTTCAAACTTCTTCTTTTAGCTTGGAGAAGTTTGATCATCTGAAGCCTTCTTCTCTCAACTCTTCAAAGTCATTCTCTGTCCAGCTTTTTTCCATTGCTGGTGAGGAGTTGTGTTCCTTTGGAGGGTGAGAGGCACTCTGATTTTTAGAATTTTTGGCTTTTCTGCTCTGTTTTTTCCCCATCTTTGTGGTTTTTATCTACCTTTGGTCTTTGATGATGGTGACGTACAGATGGGGTTTTGGTGTGGATGTCCTTTCTGTTTGCTAGTTTTCCTTCTAACAGTCAGGATCCTCAGCTGCAGGTTTGCTGGAGTTTGCTTGAGGTCCACTCCAGACCCTGTTTGCCTGGGTATTAGCAGCAGAGACTGCAGAAGAGTGAATATTGCTGAACAGCAAATGTTGCTGCCTGATTGTACCTGGCCGTGTGAGGTGTGAGTCTGCCCCTACTAGGGGGTGCCTCCCAGTTAGGCTACTGGAGGGTTAGGGACCCTCTTGAGGAGGCAGTCTGTCCATTCTCAGATCACAAACTCCATGCTGGGAGAACCACTACTCTCTTCAAAGCTGTCAGACAGTGACATTTAAATCTGCAGAGGTATCTGCTGCCTTCTGTTTGGCTATGCCCTGTCCCCAGAGGTGGAGTCTACAGAGGCAGGCAGGCCTCCTTGAGCTGCGGTGGGCCCCACCCAGTTTGAGCTTTCCGTCAGCTTTGTTTACCTACTCAAGGCTCAGCAATGGTGGGCGCCCCTCCCGCAGCCTCACTGCTACCTTGTGGTTAGATCTCAGACTGCAGTGCTAGCAATGAGGGAGGATTCATGGGTGTGGGACCTTCTGAGCCAGGTGCGGGATATAATCTCCTGGTGTGCCATTTGCTAAGACCCTTGGAAAAGCACAGTATTAGGGTGGAAGTGACCTGATTTTCCAGGTGCTGTGTGTCACGGTTTCCCTTGGCTAGGAAAGGGAATTCGCTTACCCCTTGCGCTTCCTGGGTGAGGAGATGCCTTGCCCTGCTTCGGCTCTTGCTCGCTGGGCTGCACCCACTGTCCTGCACCCACTTTCCGACACACCCCAGTGAGATGAACCTGGTACCTCAGTTGGAAATGCAGAAATCACCCATATTCTGTGTCACTCATGCTGGGAGCTGTAGCCTGGAGCTATTCCTATTCGACCATCTTGGAACCACTCAAGTTACTGGATTTTCTTGTCCTCCTACTCACCAGCAGCAAAGCTGGTGTTAGAAGCCAAGACTCTGGCTCTGAAACTCTCCCCATGTATCTTCAGACTGGCCACAGAAAAGGGAAAATTCAAATCATCTTCCTGATGTTGACAGACTATCAGAAATGAAGATCTGTAAAGTCAAGAGCTTTTGCCTTGCTAACCAGCTCCTGGAGGCAAAAGCCTATTTGTTTTTCACACACATGTTGAATTTAATGAATCAGACCTGAAACACTTCTTTCAGGTAGTGGACTCTCTGGTTGAAGGTAGAAAGCTGCAATTAAGCATGATCAACCTAATTAATCACAACAGAAATAGAGCACGCTAGGATGTCTCCCCAGCTGTGTCCCCCTTGGCTGCTTGATGATAATGTGTGACATGCTTGCATTTATGGGCATGCAGGTTTAATGTGTCAAAACTGTGCATCTCTTGGGGGATGGATTGCCTCATTCTTGAGGACTTGGTTAGTATAAATAAAGCCAAGTCTTTCATTTTTGAGGAGGTAATGGAACCTAAGAATAGAGAGCATGAGACCAAGACCTAAGTTCAGATCTTCCCTCAGACCCTTGAGCCTCTCCCCTTAAAGCTCTTGTTTCCACCCCTAGGCAGGGCCTTTGTACAGGCCAGACCCTCTGCCTGGAAGGTTCTCAGCAGATGTGCTCTTAGCGGACATTAAGGGGTTCATGGAATGGAAGGGGAATGACCTGGACTGAGCAGGGCATAATCTCCAGCCCTGGTTGCATGATCTGGATTTCCTTCCTTCTCAATGGAAAGGGGAGCTGACCTGGGTGATCAGGAGGGCAATACTTACTGACCTTGAAAGCTGCAGGGGGCCAAGCTCAAGGGGATTGATGATGAAGGAGGCAAGACTTGCTCAGAACAAGCTCTCTGCCAAGAGGAGGAGGTACAGGAATGCAGCTAGGGGAGGGGAGATGACAGGGGTGCTTGGAAACTTGCCAAGAGCGTTCTAAGGTCACACATTTTACACAGGATTTTTTTTTGTCTACACAATGGTAAGAGTGTAACTCCTTGCTCTGAAATATAAAAATTAGTCTGGATTTTTCCGTCTGATGTTTTATACACCTCTTTTAGATGACCCAATTGCCATGTAATCTGAAAACCTAAGGGGTAAAATTTGATTTAACAAAAATAATCAAATTGATTCCAAAGTAATCATGCCTGATATTGAGGGTCAGTCCTGCTAAGTTGCTTCATAAGAAGCATCTCATTTACTTCTCACCACATCTCTGTGAGGCCCAGAGTGCTACACCCATTTTACAGGTGACAGAATTATGGCTCAGAGGCTCGAATAACTTGCCTGAGGTTACACAGCCAGGTAAGTAGTAAAGCCAGGTTTTATGCCCAGATCTGTTTTGTTTGAAACCCAGGCTCTTTATACTGTAATAAACCCCTTCAAAAAGTTGAGACCGAAGGAGTTTGCTTTGAGAAAATATGCAGGGCTCTGCCTGGGGCAGACTCTATAAGAATCACCATTACAGAATGCTTGGAAGAGTTAAAATTTTGCATTTGACTTTTAAATTTTAAATTTTCATTAAAAATTTAAATTGTCATGCCAAAGCTTGGAAGGTTTCATCCATGGTGGTGGATTCTTCACATTCTCATCTAAAAGCCAGGTAGACTTGGAGAAAGCATCTCATCCCATCAGGACTCCCCTTTCCCTGGGGTATGTAAGCTGCAAGGGATCTCAGGCCCCTAGATTCATCTTGTCCTGCCAGGGCATGGGGGTCCCAACTTCTAGCCCAAGGACACCCTTTGAACATCAAATTCTTCCTGGGATGATAGCTTTCGTTTAGTCTCCAGACTCCATGAGTGTAAGGGTTCTTGAGCCCTGCTGACAAGAACTCTGCGGTTGTCCCTTCTCCACTAGGAATCCCGGGAGTCCAGTCTCTCTAAGACCCCAGAGGTGGGACTGGTTTGGGGGCCTTGGATGCCATCCCTAAATTCACTAAGGCAAGAGTGGGCAGGTCTGTTAGAAGCTAGACCCCCAGGCTTGTGGGCTTGTTGTGATACCTCACAGATAGGAGCACATGAGTCAACTAAGAAGGAGCTTCCACTCCTGCGTCCTGTAGACTTGGGAGCTCGTCCTAACACACAGAAGGACTTTTGTTTGCTGCATTGTCTTGTTGAATCCTCCTTGTTAAGTGGAAGAGTCAAGAGTATCCTCCAATTATTGACTCTTGAAGGCCTTGACAGGTGCTATGAGAGGCGACTAGGCTGCCCTTTCCCACAGTTAAGCCCAGTGTCCATATTTTAGGTGGGATGATGAGGGATAGGCATGTCCAAGAGGAAATGAAGGGAGGGTAAAGAGTCTGAATACCTAGAAACACCAAGGGTGTTGAGATGGGAGAAGATTTGGGGAAGTTAAGTAAGCACAATTATTTGTTTCAAGTACATGAAGGAATGTTCTTGGAAGGGAGGGTTGATTTGCTTCTTAATGACTATAGAAAGCTGAACTACGACCAAATGGTAGACCAGATGAGCCTTAAGCTATCTCCCAAGATAGAGATTCTATTACTTTCCATGTGCAAGTTTTCCTTCTTACCCTTTAATTACTCTGATTTCCTTCTTATGACTTTCCTGTCCCATAGGGACAAAAATGGATCCTCATACTCTAATGTCTGTATTAAAAATAAAATAACCAGAGATACTATTATAACTGGCACAGGAGCTACAAGACAGCACAATTCAGTTGCCTCATTTTCCTAATAATGAATAAAATCACACCAGCAATTTCCCATTGAATACATTTGTCAATCAAAGACCCAACACTTAGAGAGATCTCCCATAGTGTCCTCCAGGTACTATCTGTAAGTGAGAGGAAGCACACTTCTCGGCATTGTTATAACTGGAGCAAATAGGCTGAGAGCTTGTTTAATTTTTTGAAAGAGGGTTCTCCAGCTTTTGGCTGGTCTAATGAAAACTGGTCTGTGTCTACTTTGGCTGAATTCTTTGCACAATGACACTGTGCCCAGTTCTATAATTTCTGCTAATTGCCACTTGAACAAAAGCCACATTGTATAGCTTCTCGGCTGCTCTGCAGTCTCAGAGTGGAACTGGCCAGAATGTCTAAAGCATCCTCATCATGAAACCTTCCCCAGCACTGCCTGTATTTATCTGCATTGCAGAGGCTGAAATTGTATTTTCAAACTGGGTCTGAGTGTGTTCCATAAAAGAAGAATTTAAGCAGAGGTCATGAGTCAGCAACTCAAATATTTGCATGCTGATGGCATCATCTTCTAACAGTTTTGCAGAGTAAGAATTATAGTGACTTAATAAGTGAAACCAGCTGGGCTTGGTGGTTCAAGCCTGTAATCCTAGCACTTTGGGAGGCCAAGGTAGGTGGATCACCAGAGGTCGGGAGTTCAAGACCAGCCTGACTAACATGGAGAAACCCTGTCTCTACTAAAAATACACAATTAACTGGGTGTGGTGGTGCATACCTGTAATCACAGCTACTCGGCAGGAGAATCACTTGAACCTGGTGGCAGAGGTTTGGGTGAGCCGAGATTGTGCCATTACACTCCAGCCTGGGCAACAAGAGTGAAACTCTGTCTAAAAAAAAAAAAAAAAAAGTGAAACCTTCAGGAATTTCTGCTTCCCCCAGTTACCTGAATGTTTTGAAATGACCTCATTTGCTTTAGGAACTCAAGAGATTATGCTGGAGTTGGAAGCGTTTTGAGATGGTCTCAGGCAAAACAGTGAAGTTAGAGGGATCTGGCACGAATCTCCTGAACAACCTTGACTTGTTAGAGTTTTCGTGAATGTTTCCCATCTTCCTAGGAGCCCCCTAAGTGGGTTCAGACGATTGTGCACACTGGGAGAACCTTTCAAGCTTGAGGTCTCATAAACACAGAGACATGGAATTGTAAGGTTGTGAAGAGATCTTGAGGTCGTTTAAGTCCAGTCTCTCAAATACGCATTTTGAAAACCTAATTTTAACATCCTCAGACTAAATCAGAAGTTGGTCACGTTTGAGGATCTGATAAGAACGATGAAAACTGCTCACAGTATGCAGTGGGGTAAGAACAATCTTTTCAACAAATGGTATTGGAACAAGTTGATACCTATATGGATAAAATGAACTATGACCCTGACCTCATATCACACACAAATATTGACTCAAAATGGATCATATACCTAGAAGTAAAAGTTAAAAAAATAAAAATTCTAGATAAATTAGTAAAAAAAAATCTTTGTAATTTGAGGGTAGACAACATTTCTTAGGCCACACACACACACACACGCACACACACAAATCAAACCCATAAATATAACATATATTTTATGTCATTATATGTTTTTATATATGTAAAATCTTAGATAAAAGTTTTCATAGACAAAGTTTTCATTTATAATTACAAAGTTCTCGGGGGGTAGGGGGGTGCCAAGATGGCCGAATAGGAATAGCTCCAGCCTCCAGCTCCCAGCATGAGCAACACAGAAGATGGGTGATTTCTGCATTTCCAACTGAGCCTCTGCTGCTGATACCCAGGCAAACAGGGTCTGGAGTGGACCTCAAGCAAACTCCAACAGACCTGCAGCTGAGTGTCCTGACTGATAGTAGGAAAACTAACAAACAGAAAGGACACCCACACCAAAACCCCATCCGTACCTCACCATCATCAAAGACCAAAGGTAGATAAAACCACAAAGATGGGGAAAAAGCAGTGCAGAAAAGCTGAAAACTCAAAAAATCAGAGTGCCTCTCCCCCTCCAAAGGAATGCAGCTCCTTGCCAGCAACAGAACAAAGCTGGATGGAGAATGACTTTGATGAGTTGAGAGAAGAAGGCTTCAGTCGATCAAACTTCTCAGAGCTAAAGGAGGAAATATGAACCCAGCGAAAAGAAACTTGAAAAAGATTTGACAAATGGATAACTAGAATAACCAATGTAGAGAAGTCCATAAAGGACCCGATAGAGATGAAAACCATGACACGAGAACTACGTGACAAATGCACAAGCTTCAGTAACTGACTCGATCAACTGGAAGAAAGAATGTCAGTAATTGAAGATCAAATGAATGAAATGAAGTGAGAAGAGGAGTTTAGAGAAAAAAGAGTAAAAAGAAATGAACAAAGCCTCCAAGAAATATGGCACTATGCGAAAAGACCAAATCTACGTCTGATTGATGTACCTGAAAGTGATGAGGAAAATGGAACCAAGTTGGAAAACACTCTGCAGGATATTATCCAGGAGAACTTCCCCAACCTAGCAAGGCAGGCCAACATTCAAATTCAGGAAATACAGAGAACACCACAAAGATACTCCTTGAGAAGAGCAACTCCAAGACGCATAATTGTCAGAGTCACCAAAGTTGAAATGAAGGAAAAAGTGTTAAGGGCAGCCAGAGAAAAAGGTCGGGTTACCCACAAAGGGAAGCCCATCAGACTAACAGCGGACCTCTTGGCAGAAACTCTACAAGCCAGAAGAGAGTGGGGGCCAATATTCAACATTCTCAATGAAAATAATTTTCAACCCAGAATTTCATATCCAGCCAAACTAAGTTTCATAAGTGAAGGAGAAATAAAATCTTTTGCAGACAAGCAAATGCTGAGAGATTTTGTCACC
>NW_016819184.1:6497394-6500389 GCF_001698545.2 Rhinopithecus bieti | reverse complement strand
AGCAATGGTAACAAAAGCCAAAATTGACAAATGGGATCTGATTAAACTAAAGAGCTTCTGCAGAGCAAAAGAAACTACCATCAGAATAAACAGGCAACCTACAGAATGGGAGAAAAGTTTTGCAATCTATTTATTTGACAAAGGGCTAATATTCAGAACCTACAAAGAACTCAAACAAATTTACAAGAAAAAAAACAAAACAACCCCATCAAAAAGTGGGCAAAGCAAATGAGCAGATACTTCTCAAAAGAAGACATTTATACAACCATCAGACACATGAAAAAATGCTCATCATCACTCACCATCAGAGAAATGCAAATCAAAACCACAATGAGATACCATCTCACACCAGTTAGAATAGCAATCATTAAAAAGTCAGGAAACAACAGGTGCTGGAGAAGATGTGGAGAAATAGGAACACTTTTACACTGTTGGTGGGACTGTAAACTAGTTCAACCATTGTGGAAGACAGTGTGGCGATTCTTCAAGGATGTAGAACTAGAAACACCATTTGACCCAGCCATCCCATTACTGGGTATATACCCAAAGGATTATAGATCATGCCACTTTAAAGACACATGCACATGTATGTTTATTGCAGCACTATTCACAATAACAAAGACTTGGAAGCAATCCAAATGTCCATCAATGACAGGCTGGATTAAGAAAATGTGGCACATATACATGTGGAATACTGTGCAGCCATAAAAAAGGATGAGTTCATGTCTTTTGTAGGGACATGGATGCAGCTGGAAACCATCATTCTCAGCAAACTGTGGCAAGAACAGAAAACCAAATACCGCATGTTCTCACTCATAGGTGGGAATTGAACAATGGGATCATTTGGACACAGGAATGGAAACATCACACACTAGGGCCTGTTGTGGGGTGGGGGAAGAGGGGAAGGATAGCATTAGGATATATACCTAATGTAAATAACTAGTTAATGGGTGCAGCACACCAGCATGGCACATGTATACATATGTAACAAACCTGCACGTTGTGCACATGTACCCTAGAACATAAAGTAGAAAAAAAAAAAAAGAAAGAAAGAAACAACTCCACTACTATTTGTTAGACTATAAGGGACTAAGAAAAATTATGGCTAAAATTTTGTTTAAAACGTTGTAATTATTTTGAACCATTGTAAAATAACAAGCCTTTTAATGAGTTTTAAAAAAGAATTACAAAGTTCTGTTACAACTCAATAATAAAATAACTTAATTTTTTAAATGCTTGAAAACATGTTTGACAAAAGAAGATACGTAAAGGACCAATAAGCGTATGAGAAGATGCTCAACATCATCAGTCACCATGGAAAACCAAATTAAAATTACAATGAGATACTCTACTCATGCACTAGAGTGGCTAAAATTTAAAAAATTATGATATCAAGTATTGGTGAGGATGTGTAAGCAACTGGAACTCTCACACATTGCTCGTGGGAGTGAAAAATTGTGTAACCACTTTATAGAGCTTGGCAATTTCTGCTAAAGTTAAAGAGATTTACTATCTGAATCCAAATTCCACTCCTAGGTATTTATGCAAAGGAAATGAAAACACGTGCCCACAGGAAGGCCGGTACAAGAATATTTATAAAAGCTTTATTGGTAGTAGCCTCAAATATCCATTGAAGGTGAATAGATAAACAATTGTGCTGTAGCCACACACAGGAATACTGTTAAGCAACAAAAAGGCATGATACGTGCAACATGGATGATGCTGAACAAAAGAAGCCAGACCCAAAAGAGTGTGATTCCAGTTAAAGGAAATCCTAGAATAGGCAAAACTAATCGATATGATGGAGAGATCAGTTGTTTCCTGGGGTAAGGGGTTGCTGTGAGGACTAACTGCAAAGCGACATGAGCACATTTTTGAGGTGATGAAAATGTTCCATATTTTGATTTTGATGGTGGTTATATGACTGTGTATATTTATAAAAGTTTCTTCAATAGTACACTTATTAGGGCTGTATTTTATTATATATATGTAAATTATACCTTGATAAAGATGCAAAAAACCCTTATGTTTACCGTATCTCATTTCCTCTGGGCTCTTGTGCTAGGAGAGGGTGGAGAATGGTTAATTTAATTCAGTCAATGAATCCCTTTACATGAGACTAAAAAGACCACGAAGTGTAGAGTTTCAGGAGCATTCTCTGGCCCTGCAGGAACTGGTTTTGCTGTTAGGGTGAGCACACAGTCTTGGTTTGCCTTGGTTTGCCGTCCCATTTTGCACCAGGTCCTCCGGGTATAATGAGCTCATGGGCTGCTACAAAGTTCTGGACACCCTCTTTCAGATATCCAGAACTCCTGTTCCTCCCTGACAGCAAAGTTTCCTGAGTGCTGATGCATGTGCTAAGGCCTTACATAATTTAAAATTAGTCCTCAACTCAGTCCTCTGAGATAGTATGGTACCCTCTTTTATAGATAAAACATTTTGAAATTTAGAGAGGCTAAAGTTGCGTGTGCAAGTGTACTCCCTGACGCTCAGGATAGAACTACTCTGCCTTTATTTAGTATTTAGACAGAAATGAACTTCAATTTGCTACAATCACAAGAGGTTTTTTTGTTTGTTTTAAAAAAGAAAAAGATCTGGCCCAAGATAACAATAACTATAACATCATGATGATTCTGGGTATAACTCCTCAGGGTAAACCCTGATCTACAAGGCTCCCTTGGGGTTAGGAGTTCAGTGATGCAGCGTGCTGGGCTGCAGGGGCCCAAGGAGGGAGGAGGATGAATTTGGGGCCATGTAAGACACCGGATCAAAGACTTGAGGCATGATAGATAAAGCAAGGATTTGAAGGTCATCTGGCAGTCTGCTGCTGAAACTAGAAATGGGGAATCTCAGCTGGGCACAATGGCTCACACCTGTAATCTCAGCACTTTGGGAGGCCAAGGCGGGTGGATCACCTGTGGTCAAGAGTTCAAGACCAGGCTGGCCAACATGGCAAAACGCTGTCTCTACTTAAAAAAAAAAAAAAAAAAAAAAA
>NW_016819184.1:6375360-6497112 GCF_001698545.2 Rhinopithecus bieti | reverse complement strand
CAACATTGTGAAACTCCATCTCCACTTCAAATACCAAAAATTAGCTGCATGTGGTGGCAGGTGCCTATAATCCCAGCTACTTGGGAGACGGGCAAGAGAATTGCTTGAACCTGGGAGGCGGAGGTTGCAGTGAGCTGAGATCACGTCACTGCACTCCAGCCTGGATGACGAAGCGAGACTGTCTCAAAAAAAAAAAAAGGAAATCTCGGGAATCTCAGGGTGTTTCTTTTCCTTTTGTAAAGGTTTTGCCTAATTTTGTGTGTGTGTTTGTTTTCTAGTATGTTTGTTTGCCTTTTCCTAGCTGGGTTTCTACCTTTATTCCCTGTTCTGTGACTCTCCATCCAAAATGATCTGAACCATCTACTGAAATGCCTGCAGTACCCGTGCAGGAGACCTTGGTCTTGCTGACAGATTTTTGTTAATTAAGTAGTTAATTAGTAAATTATTTTTTAAAGTATTATTTTAGGTTCGGGGTACAAGTACAGGTTTATTAAACAGGTCAACTGTGTGTCGCAGTGGTTTGGTGTACAGATTGTTTCATCAGCCAGGTAATTAGCAGAGTATTTCATAGGTCATTTTTTGATCCTCACTCTTCTCCCACCCTCCAACCTCAGGTAGGCCTTGGTGTCAGTTTTTCCCTTCTTTGTGTCCGTATGTACTCAATACTTAGCTCCCACTAAGTGAGAACATGTGGTATTTTGTTTTCTGTTCGTGTGCTACTTTCCTTACAATAATGGCCTCCAATTCCATTCGTGTTGCTGCTGAGGACATGAGCTCATTCTCTTTTATGGCTGTGTAGTACTCCGTGGTGTATATGTACCACATTTTCTTTATTCAGTCTATCATTAATGGGCACTTAGGTTGATTCCATGTCTTTGCTATTGTGAATAGTGCTGTGATTAACATACACATGCATGTGTCTTTATGATAGAACAATCTATATTCCTTTGGGTATATACCGAGTAATCGAAATTAAACAACCTGCTCCTGAATGACTTTTGGGCAAATCATGAAATTAAGGCAGAAATCAAGAAATTCTTTGAAACTAATGAAGACAAAGATACAACATACCAGAATGTCTGGGACACAGCTAGGGCGGTGTTAGTGGGGATGTTTATAACACTAAACTCCCACATCAAAAAGAAAGGTCTCAAATTAATATCACAACTGAAAAAACTAGAGAAATAAGAGCAAACCAATCTCAAAACTAGCAGAAGAAAAGAAATAACCAAAATCAGAGGTGCACTGAAGGACACTGAAGCACGAGAAATCATACAAAAGATCAACAAATTCAGGAGTTTGTTATTTTAAAAAATTAATAAGATAGATTGACTGCTGGCTAGAATAATGAAGAAAAAGAGAAGACCTGAATAAACACAATCAGAAATGACAAAGGAGGACATTACCACTGACCCTACAGAAATAGAAAAGACCCTCAGAGACTACTATGAATACCTATATGCACATAAGCTAGAAAACCTAGAAGAAATGGGTAAATTCCTGGAAACATACAACCTGCCAAGATTGAACTAGGAAGAAATTGAATCCTTGAATAGACTGTATTAGTTTGTTTTCACACTGCTGATAAAGACATACATGAAACTGGGAACAAAAAGGGGTTTAATTGGACTTACAGTTCCACATGGCTGGGAAGGCTTCAGAATCATGGTGGGAGGTGAAAGGTACTTCTGACTTGGCAGTGGCAAGAGAAGAATGAGGAAGAAGCAAAAGCAGAACCCCCAATAAACCCATCAGATCTTGTGAGACTTATTCACTATCACAAGAATAGCATGGGAAAGACTGACCCCCAAGATTCAATTACCTCCCCCAGGTCAGTCCCTCCCATGACATGTGGGAGTTCTGGGATATACAATTTAAGTTGAGATTAGGGTGAGGACACAGCCATACCATATCATTCCACCCTTCATGTCCTCACATTTCAAAACCAATCATGCCTCCCATTAGTCCCCCAGACTCTTAACTCATTTCAGCATTAACTCAAAGTCTACAGTCCAAAGTTTCATCTGAGACAAGGCAAGTCCCTTCTGCCTATGAGCCTGTAAAATCGAAAGCAAGCTACTTGCTTCCTAGATACAATGCAGGTACAGGTATTGGGTAAATACAACCATTCCATATGGGAGAAATTGGCCAAAACAAAGGGGTTACAGGGCCCATGCAAGTCTGAAATCCAGCAGGGCAAATTTTAAAGCTCTAAAATGATCTCCTTTGACTCTAGGTCTCACATCCAGGTGATGCTGATGCAAGAGGTAGATTCCCATGATCTTGGGCAGCTCCACCCCTGTGACTTTGCAGGGTACAGCCTCCCTCCTGGCTGCTTTCATGGGCTGGCATTGAGTGTCTGCGGCTACCACTCTGGGGTCTGGAGGACAGCAATGACCCTCTTCTCCCAGCTCCACTAGGTAGTGCCCCAGTAGGAACTCTGTGTGGGGCCTCCGACCCCACCTTTCCCTTCTGCACTGCCCTAGCAGATGTTCTCCGTGAGGGCCCCACACCTGCAGCAAACTTTTGCCTGGGCATCCAGGCATTTCCATACATCTTCTGAAATCTAGTGGAGGTTCCCAAACCTCAATTCTTGACTTCTGTGCACCCACAGGCTCAACACCACATGGAAGCTGCCAAGGCTTGGGGCTTCCATCCTCCAAAGCCACAGCCTGAGCTCTATGTTGGCCCCTTTCAGCCACAGCTGAAGTAGCTGGGACACAGGGCCCCAAGTTCCTAGGCTGCACACAGCAGGGGCACTCTGAGCCTGGCCCACAAAACCACTTTTCCCTCCTGGGCCTCTAGGCCTGTGATGGGAGGGGCCACTGTGAAGGTTTCTGACTGGCCAGGAGACATTTTCCCCATGGTCTGGGGGATTAACATTGGAGATCCATGCTACTTATGCAAATTTCTGCAGCCAGCCTGAATTTCTCCTCAAAAAATTGTTTTTTCTTTTCTACTGCATCATCAGGCTACAAATTTTCTGAACTTTTATGCTCTGTTTCCCTTTTAAAATAGAATGCTTTTAGCAGCACCCGTGTCACCTTTTACATGCTTTGCTACTTAGAAATTTCTTCCACCAGATAACTCTAAATCATCTCTCTCAAATTCAAAGTTCCACAAATTTATGGCAGGGGCCAAATGCTGCCTGTCTCTTTGTTAAAACTAACAAGAGTCACCTTTGCTCCAGTTCCCAACAAGCTCTTCATCTCCATCTGAAACCACCTCAGCCTGGACCTTATTGTTCATATCACTCTCAGCATTTTTGTCAAAGTCATTCAACAAGTCTGTAGGAGGTTCCAAACTTTCCCACATTTTCCTGTCTTCTTCTGAGCCCTCCGAATTGTTCCTATCTCTGCCTGTTATCCAGTTCCAAAGTCGCTTCCACATTTTCAGGTATCTTTACAGCAACGTCCCACTCTATTGGTACCAATTTACTGTATTAGTCTTTCTTCATGCTGCTGATAAAGACATACCTGAGACTGGGAACAGAAAGAGGTTTAATTGGACTTACAGTTCCACATGACTGGGGAGGCTTCAGAATCGTGGCGGGAGGCGAAAGGCACTTCTTACATGGTGGTGGCAAGAGAAAAATAAGGAAGAAACAAGAGCAGAAACCCCTGATAATCCCATCAGATCTCATGAGACTTATTCACTATCATGCAAATAGCATGGGAAAGATTGGCCCCCATGATTCAATTACCTCCCCCAGGTCCCTCCGTCAACACATGGGAATTCCAGGAGATACAATTCAAGTTGAGATTTGGGTAGGGACACAGCCAAACCATTTTATAGACCAATAATGAGTTCTGAAATTGAATCAATAATAAAAAGTCTACCAACCAGAAAAGGTCCAGGACCCAACAGATTCACAGCCAAATTCTACCAGATGTATAAAAAGAGCTGTTACCATTCTTACTGAAACTATTCCAAGAAAATGAGGAGGAGGGACTCCCCTCTACCTCATTCTACGAGCCAAGCATCATCTAATACCAAAACCTAACAAAGACACAACCCAAAAAGAAAACTTGCTGACAGTTTCACTGCATTCCACAGCATTGCATTTCCCTCCTAGTGGGAGAACAATTTCCCCTTTGGGATGGAAATTCTGCGTTCTGATGGAAGACAGAAAAGGCAACCTGTTTGTTCAGCTCTGGTGAGAACACTTAGTTTCAGATGCCTGGGCTTGCTGGACAGATGCACACATACTGCAAATGGCTCCCAGCCTAATGACCCTGCCAGGGTCTCCTACAGACTGGAGATGAGAGTTGATTTTAGAGAATCCTGGAAACAGGTGCACATGGTAAGGAAGATACTCTCTTTTCATCCTTCTCTTGAATTTTCTAATCAAGTTGAGGAAAAAGGCTAAGTTTGTGCTAGCATGTCTTTAACACCTTTCTAACATTTCTTAACACCATTTTGTTTGTTTCTGTTTTTAAGCACAGAGAGGAGGCCTCAGGTCAGAGTGCTCCTGCTCCTGGCGTAGCCCATCTAGCTAGCAGTTTTAGTTTTCTTTGTACAGCTACTTTACGGTTAATAAAGCCACTTTGCAAAATTATAAAGTTTCTAAAGAAACTATGAAAATAGCGTCACTGTATTAGAAAAATGAAAACAGTAGAGGCTGAGGCAGGAGAACTGCTTGAACCCAGGACGTGGAGCTTGCAGTGAGCCGAGATCGCACCTCTGTACTCCAGCCTGGGCCACAGAGCAAGGCCCTGTCTCAAAAAAAAAAAAAGAAAAGAAAAGTAGAAAACAAGTAGTTACCCATTTAACTATAAAATTTTGATGCCTTTTCTAAGTACAAAAATGGAAATCACATTCCTAGTACCCTTCTGTTTTTTTCCCTCACTAATATAATAGCATACCTATTTGTATGGTATCACAAGTGCTCTATAAACATGGCATTAATGGCTTAGTTCTTTTCTGATTATAAAATTAAAATGTAGAAAGGTCAAATAAGAACATAAGAATAAAAGAAGTAAGAATAATACAATTACTTAAAGAATGTCACTGTAAGGTTTTAACACTTTTCTTTTTATTCTTTCTTCTTTTGTGTGTTTATAATACGTACATTTAATTTTAAAAAATGAATCACAGAATTTTATAGTAACAGTTTTCATGTGCTTCGTATTTTATTCCATTTTTTTATGTGTATGTGTCCTATAATTTTGGATTATTTGGTTTAGTTAGAGCCCCTAAAAGAATTGTCAGTCCAAAAGGTGAGTGTTTCTTCCATTATATATCATATATTCTATATGACTAAATTGTTTCCTGAAAAAAGTGTGCCGGTTTATTTTCCCACAAGCAAAATATGAAAGTTTATTACACCCCCTTCAGTGTTTGGAGCTATTATTCCTGAGATTTCTACTTTTTTGATAGGCAAAATGTTTTATTTTTAGTTTTTCAATTAGCATTTTTTAACAACGACTGTGGCTGGCGCTTTTGCCTGTCTGTATAGTTTCTGTTTTCTGATATATGCAAATACTATGGGTCCTTGGTGGGCATTTCATGTCAGGAGCTTGGGGTTTGTCTCAGTTGTTATTGTTAGGAAGGTGAGGGTTTGGAAGATACCATGAGTGCAGGGAGCTGCCTTTGGCTTCATCACATTTCACGTCACCAGCAGGCGGCCATGACCTGAAAATGGCCTACTCACCTAGAGTCTCAGGTGCCAGGAAGTTCAAACCATAATTCTTTGGGACCCTAAGAAAGACGAAGAGTAGAAGTGAGAACAAGAGGTAAGTGAGTAAGAGAGACAAATACACAGGCTGATAAAGGTTTATCAAAACAGTGAAATCCCCACAACAGAAAAAAAATCTGTATTTTAGGATAGGTCAGGATTGGAACAGGTTCATCCCCAAACCCAGCTTATTCTAAAGAGACAAAGTGGAACTGGATGGCGTATAGACAGACCTGGATTAGAACCTTGACAAGCTGTATTAGAAACCATTAAGCTGTGCAAACCTGGGCAGGTCTTTCCACTTCAACCCAGTCTCTGCATCTATAAAATGGGCCAGTGTGCCTTTCCTTTGAGAACTTCGGTTGATTAAGTCAAACAGTGTTCATTAAATAGATAAAACCAAGGCTGGCACATACAGGTATTCAGTAAACAAGAACTTAAAATATTTCCACATCCAGAATTTTGTGGTGTTAATGATAAGGATGATGAATAGCAGGGATGATACATTTTGAAGTGTGTTCTGAATTATGGAAATAAAAGAGAGCCAGTCACATCTTTTACCAAAGGTACAACTTTCAGTATAAATATATTGTATTTCAATACTTGAACAAATTGGTGAGACACTGATATTAGAATTTTATACTCTCAGGAGCATTCAATTTCCCCATCACTGATGAAAGTAGGCATTTCAATATTTACTACAAATTGGCTAGAATTTTCAGGAGTTGGTTTATCACTAAGTGAAAATAACAGCACTTAGGTTTTCTTGAAACCCAAGAAAAAATCATTTTCTAAAGTCTTGTCTTTTAATAGTTGTGCCGTGAAGTAGCTTTTATTAGTAGTTGGGTTTCATTAAGGGGAAGGATGGTGTTTTTTTTTTTTTTTCAAGACAGAGTCTTGCTCTGTGGTCACGCTGGTGTGCAGTGGTGCAATCTCGGCTCACTGCAACCTCTGACTCCCGGGTTCAAACGATTCTCCTGCCTCAGCCTTCTGAGTAGTTGGGACTACAGGCACGTGCCGCCACCCCCCGGCTAATTTTTGTATTTTGGTAGAGACAGGGTTTCACTATGTTGGCCAGGATGGTCTTGATCTCTTGACCTCGTGATCTGCCCGCCTCAGCCTCCCAAAGTGCTGGGATTACAGGCGTGAGCCACTGTGCCCGGCCTGGATGTTTTTTCCTAAAGGCGGTATCCTCTCTCCCTCAACACACATACACTTACTTCCTGGAGAGTCCCCAAAGTCAGGACAACACAAGGACACTGGGTAATGTCACTCGAGGCAGAGTGAGAGGCATCACAGAGCTCAAGGACATGCTGAGGGAGGCCGTCCCAGCAGCGCTGAAATTCTGCTGCCTGGCAGACATGCCAACTGTAGCCTCCAAAGAGCCCGATCCCCTTCTCAGTCACCTTCCTTCCCATCCAGAATGAAAAAGCATGGAAGCGACTGAGGACTGACACCATATGGATGGGAGACTGGAAAGAAGGAGGCGGGGGAATCTGGAGGGAGGAGTGGGGAGGGGTTTAGTTTTTAGTGACTATTTGTGTATGTATGTCAATGACTGGGTGTGGGATGGTGGTGGTGAGACAAAATATGTTTCCTGAAAAGCTGGGCCATGAGTAGAAGACAACAGAAGGGCCTGGTTCAACTCCCCACCTGCCTGGGATGCTGTGTGGGTGGAAGGGCTGGCTGGGGTTCAAAGACAAGGACAGCTTTGGTCACCCCTATGGATTCCTCCTCGGTGTGTGCTCAGTCTGCCATGGGTGAGGTATTAATGGGGCTAGGGTTTAGCAGATTCAGTGGAGTCACTATGTGCTGTGTGCCAAGCCCTGTGCTGCAAGCTGAGGGCACAAGAGGTAGGACCTGGTGTGGGCACAGACAGAGATACACAGATCAAGCACACTGAGATGGGGCACTGCACAGAGTACACACCAAGGACAAGGGTGCCCACGGATGGGACGATCGCCTCTGTAGGGGGTCAGTAGGGGTTTCATAGAAGACAGGGTGGAGTCAGTGAGTCTCTAAATGGGAACTGGCTTTTACCAAGAAGTTGAGAGGGGCTGACATCACCTCCTCTCTGCACTGTGAAGGACTTGGGTTTTGCATAGCCTCATGGGTGAGAGATCTAGCTCTGGAAACAGATGGAGCTTGGTTAGGATTTTGGGGGCTCTGTCATTCATTGTGTGACTTTGAGCTAATGACTTAACCCCTTCAGGTCTCAGTTTCCTTACCTGTAAATTGGGAGAATAATACTCTCTACCTTGTAGGGTTATTTTAAAAGTTCTATGGCCAGGCGCAGTGGCTCACGCCTGTAATCCCGGCACTTTGGGAGGCTGAGGCAGGCGGATCATGAGGTCAGCAGATCGAGACCATCCTGGCTAATGTGGTGAAACCCCGTCTCTACTAAAAATGCAAAAAAAAAAAAAAAAAAAAAAAAAAAACTAGCTGGGCGAGGTGGTGGGTCCTGCAGTCCCAGCTACTCAGGAGGCTGAGGCAGGAGAATGGCGTGAACCTGGGAGGCGGAGCTTGCAGTGAGCCGAGATCACACCACTGCACTCCAGCCTGGGCGACAGAGTGAGACTCCATTTCAAAAAAAAAGGAAAAAAAAAAGTTCTATATGGAAATTGAAGTGTAATGTATAGCACACAGTAATGATTATATTGGCACTTATATAGTATAATAAATATAGTATATTATATGATCAATGAAACAGTCATTACTCTGGTTCTGCCACAAACCGTGCAAGTTACTTCACTTCTTTGGGTCTGACCCCTCATTCATAAAATGGGTACATTGGACTACATTACCTCCAAGATTCTTTCCAGCTTGAACATCCTATGACATACTGCTTTGTAGTATTGACTGTCTTAGGTAGACCCTTTCCCTGATAGATGCTCTTTGAACCTTTGCAATGCCTAGAACGCTGCATTGCTCATAGTTGCTGCTTAACAAATGTGACTTGAGTAATCATCATGAACTTGTATTTTGCTTAAATACTACATAACCATAAATATGGCTCTTGTTTAAGGGTTTCTTAAGACAAATATGAAAGTTCAGCTTTTCAAACATCTTTCACATGACTGAAAATGACATGTAGCTTTGAACTTGAAGAGTCTCATATAAATCTATATTTTCAGGGCAGACAGACACAGAAAAAATGCTTGTTTCTGGCACCCTGAGCTGCATGTGGGTGAGGAGAGCAGAAATGTGACTTTCTTGGTGGTGCTGGCTGTTCGTTTTTGAGGATCCACACCAGCACCTTGGGTAGCAGCTGGCATCCCCTCCTCTCTGCACTGTGAGGGAAGTGATTCTCTGCTTCCTAACTTTTGCCCCAGTCCACTTATCTGCCTTTTTAGTTCAATGTGGAGGTGTTTCAGGCTATAAAGAACTATCCTATGGTTCATGGGCATTACCAATCCACATTTCTATGTTCTTGGCCATGCATCTTCAATAAGAAAGATCCTATCGCCAAATGCTTTCAAAAGACGCAATCTCAGTAAATGAATTATGCTCTAATAAAAAATTGATGGGATATAATATCTGGATTAGGAGATCTGAAGAAGCACATGAGAAGAAGAATAAAGTTCTAATGATAGCTATTGTTCAGGCAGCGCCCTTCCCAGATCCTCCGTCAGCTGACACAGAGCTGGAGGGCCCTTTATTTGAATGTTCTGAGTCACCGACATGCCTCCACTATGTTTGTAGGTAGATGAAAAATGCCTTCTATTAACGAGTGTTCTTGGACTTTATTAAAATTGATACCACTTTCCTCTTAATAAGAACAGAAAATAGTCCCAAATTTGAATCTGTTCTCTTGAAGAAGATAGCACCAAGAACTGGGAATGAAACAAATGCAATTTTTTCTCATTACAACATTCACATTTTGATCTCGAGGACTTTCTTAGGGTCCTATTCTTCCTTCCCTCCTCCCAGCCACTGCTTTTACTGTGCAAAGCAATGGTACAATTTTTCTGTCTTGAAAAAGAAGTCGTTGCCCTGATGTCTTGTGTTGTCTGTGGGGCTCCAGGGTATCCTCCAAGTCCCTAAATAGGTTGAGTTGAACAACTCTGCAGTAGGTGAGAAAATATTCTGCCATTCACAGGATGTGATTTTGCATAAAATGGCTACTGAAGAATCCTATGTAGAAGCAAGAATAGGATGCATTTCTACCTGCTGGTGGCCACGTTGGCAGTCGCTGCATTGGTCTCACCTGGAATTTTGGGTTATGATGATACTGCATCTGCTGGCTTTAAGTAAAAGGGGGAGGGGCGAGGCGAAACCCACCAAAATTCCTAAAACCTTTTCGACATCTGTAATGTCCCATTTGTGCCAACCAGAACCTAACGCCAGTGATCTGCTCAACAGGCAGGTGATGACATGCTTTTTGGGTACAATATATACACTAGGCCATTAGTCTGCAAGCAGCAGTTGTCAGCTTCGTTCCCATTTAGAGTCATTTTCTCACTAATATAGCATATTCTTCAGGGATAAAATGCATTTTCCAGCCAGATATTCCCCCTAATAGTGAAGTTGGTTTAATGATCGAATTTCAGCCAAGGAAGGTAAGCCTGCGATTGCCGCTGGTTGTATATTGAAGCTACCAAAAATGAAAAGGCTTATTTTAAAACACATTCATATGAGCCGGCAAAACCCTCTCCTTTCCAGATTAATGAAGCTCATTTGAGGGGAAACTTAGGCATGAATTTAAGAGCTAAGTAAGGCACTTAGAACCTTTTGGTGCAAAGCCACATATAGGCATATATTTTTGAACTGTGATGATGGATGTAGTGTTTTAATAGGGCAGAATGATGCCCAGCAAGCTACAGAGAGGCAGGTATCTTCAGGCCAACCCTCCCTGAAATGACAACATGTGATGATTTTTTTTTTCCTTCCATGTATAGGCCTTGAATATTCAAATCAATTAAACAATTAATTCTCACCCTGCAAACTTGCACGTCAAGCCTCAGCCTGTGGCCAATTTATTTGGTTGAATTATAACCCCCCTGAATTCCTAATGGAAAAGCTGACGGAGTCTTAAGTACATGTGGTGAGTGGAGCTGCTATAATTCACTCTGCTTTGAAACTCACCCCCCCATTAATATTTTAAAGATTTTTAGTTAAAATAATTACATGAATTTATGAAAAATACTCAAGCACCTAAAGTATTTCTATTGTGCCCCAATTTCAAGGTTTCACTTCCTGGCTGTCACTTGGGTATGCGTTTCTACCCTGGTGATTCTCACCCGGGTCCCAGCTGGTGGGGGAAACATTTATTTCCAAAATGCAGACCTCCTTCTCCTTTCTCCTTTGTAATCTCGGTAATAGGGACTGCATGTCAACAACTGGCCTTCTAGTTAACACGGGTGGTTCTTTTCTTTTTCTCTTCTTTTTCCCCTTTCTCTGTCTCCCCTCCTTTTCTTCTCCTGGGATGGTGCTCCCCAGACAAAGGCCCTTCCTTGGAAAGGCTAAAGGTTCCTTCCTTGGCAAGGCAGTCTAGTGCAGGGGTCAGCAAACTTCCCCTGTACAAAGCCAGCAAGGAAATGGTTGAAGCTTTGTGGGCCCTGCAGTCTCTAAAGGCATGCTCACCTCTGCTGCCGCAGCACAAAAGCAGCTGTCAAGAAAATGTCAGTGAGTGGACACAGTTGTATTCTAATAAAACTTTATTTATGCACAGAAATGGAATTTTTACATGTCAAAGAATATTCTTCTTTTTATTTTTTTGTGACCCTTCACAGATGTAAAAATGATTCTTAGCCTCATCAGCCATTACAAAGCAGGCAGCAGGCTGGATTTGCCCCCCCGGGGTTATTAGTTTGGCAACCCCTGGTGCAGTTGATTGGTTAAGAATAGAACTTTTTGTCTGGAGTCAGATTTGGTGGGTTTCTGTTCTGACTCTTGCAACTTTCTATCCATGTGACTATAGATCAGTGATTGGTCTTTTCTGAGCCTCAGCCTCCCTGTGTCTAACATGGTGATGATGACAGTGGTACTAGCCTCCCAATCTGACTGTGATGACTTATGACAAGCATGCGGCACAGTGCCGGGCACATGAGAAAGTAACAATGTCAGGGCTCACTGAGGGGATATCTCTCCTTGGTTCTGGCGTTAACTTGCAATGAGACCTTGGACAAGTAACTTGACCTTTCCAGACTTCGATCCCTCAATTATTAGAAGAAGCAAAAGACAAAAACCCTCCAAAAACCCAGGCTTGAATTAGAATATGCAGGGGCCACATCTGGCCCAAGGGGACCTGATTTCCCCTAGGATGAGTATCTCATTAATTGACATCAGGATGGTGGGACCTGGAGGGTTTTTGCGTCCTGGTATGCTCCAGTTCTGCAATTGTTGATGGAATATGCCCTGAACGTAGGCTCTCAAGATGAGCTGCTATCTCATGACTCCCTGGGAGGAAGAACTCCCTGTCCTTTCGTTTTGGGGACTGGCCCCCCTTGGTGAGAACTTCCAGTGCTGCAGGTATCTGGTGGCCCATTTACTGTCCTCACTAGCCCTGTGTGGAGGCTGCTTTAGCCTCATATTGTACATAAGAAAATAACCTCAGAGAGATGAAGACTGACCCCAAAACACTAGTTGGTTTGAACCAACGTAATCTTGACTCCAAAACCCAAACTTCAGTCATTCTCTTTATGATTGTTGCCATGTCTATATAGCATCTGTTCTATTGCCTACTAAATATTTTAAAATAAACTCACTATTTGTATTATTTTTAAATGGCAAAAACCGCAATTTCTTTTGCACCAACCTAAATACTTAGATTCCTTTTAAAAAGATTTCCTTTAAAATCTAATTTATTTTGTACTATGAATTTGAGGTGCTGTTTACATTTTTACTAATATCAAAACAAAGTAAAAAGGAGATCGTTATGTGTACTCTCGGAAATCATCTTAAAAGCAGTGAGTCATCAATGTCGCTCTTTGGAGACATTGCTCTGTGCTTTGTCCCAGCTAAATGTGGCTGGAGGCTTGGCATCAGTTGGGTCCTTTGGATAACCAAGCCCTTCCTGTGGCCTTGGGGACCATTTCCACTCCCCATTTGTCTCTGTGCTGGGAGTAGCCACTTGTTAAAAGACTTCCTCCCATCTCTTCCCCAGCTTGCCCCAAAGCCAGCTTCCATGGCTGCCAGTTAGATCAGCTCCCTGGTCACCAGGCTGACTCTAGAGCTGGTCTTAACATCCTTCCTGCCACCCCCGCCCCCTTGCCATTTGCCACTCCATACAGTGAGGCTCTTGACTTCTGAGTGCCTGGGTAAATGTTCATTTTTTTTGGTCCCACCTGTGCAACAGTGCTGTGGGAAGATTTCCAGTACCACAGAGACCTGCGATCTTATCCAGCCTGGGCCTCTGGTTGGCCATATGACCTCACTCACATAAGCCTCAGTCTGCTTACCTGAAAATGTGGGTACTAATGCAATCTGTCTGCAAGAGATATCATGAGGAGATAAAAGAGGAAGGCTCTAAGTGAGAGGAGGAGCCCCAGAAAGGAGCAGAGGCTGTGGAGGCAGACCTGGGGTCCAGTTGCCGCTCCACTATCTCTTGGCTATGGAATTGGACACGTGGTGATGGTGATGACAGTCTTAGGACGGAATTATGAATTTCCGTCCACCTTCTCTGTCTGCTTCCTCCCATCATGGCACTTCTTTGTCTAAACATGGCTTCCCTTTGAACACATCCACAAATCGGCCTTTCCCTGACCTCTGGAAACATCCAAGCACCAAGGCTTAGCCACCAGGGCTGCATGCCTGTCCCTGCCTGTCTGAGAAAGCAGGCAGGGCCTCCCTCTGCTGTCTCAGATGGGCCAGGCCCCAGCCCAGCGCTACCATTGACTCATACTTGAATCCAACTCATCTTGATTTTATGAGAACCATCCCTGAAAATCCTCATGTTCAAAAGACGACACCAGGGAACCGTGGATCAGGCCCGTCATTTGAATAATCAGCCATTTAGTGACATGTCTAGCCTGGTTTAATGACTGAATCAGTGAAAGTATGACCCCGAGTGCCGGTTAACTTTTAAAATAGCTGTGCCCACTGCATGACACAGCCAACAGGAAGCCATTAAGGCCCTAGCAATTACCACTTCCATCCATCGGCAAAGTCCCTATTTTATTTTAATCTGCGTAAGTGCATTTTCTGCACGAGGTTAAAATATAAATCCCTTCTCCTGAACAAGACTGGTTTTCTGGCTGACTTGAGAGCACAATTTACAACTGATTTAATTTGTTCTTCACAAACATTCCTAATGACATTACCCCGGTGCATATACAGACTGCCTCCTCTTATTCCATTAACTCCCAAATCGGGTTTAAAGACCATATTGATGCTAGATGTTATTATGGGTGATTATCAAAACAACAGACAATGCGGCAAAGTGTTTACTAACTGGTTTATATATAATTTCTGTAATAACGACAACAGATGGTAATGCTACAAACACTAAATCACGCTTTTCGCCGCTGAAACAAATTGGCAGCCAGCAGTACAGAAATGGTGTACGTAGCTATATACAGATGCTTCAGTCATCAGCTATAGTGTTCATCTTATTAGGAAATGGGTCTGTTACCGCTATTACAGGTAATCTTTCCATTTACAATTACAAATGTATATTTTCAATGAAAATGGTTTTCCGCAGCTAAGCTGCCTGTAGGATATTTCCCCTCTAATTACTGCCCCAGTGAATGTGCGCCCAGGCCATGCCATGCACAGGGCTGTGTTTGTCCTAGTTAATGATGGCAGCTGCATTTTAGTTGCTCTGAGATGGGTCCTCTCCAAGACCCTCCACCTCTCGCCAGCAAGGCCACAGTACAGCCCCAGGCAGTGGGTTCATCAGGACTTTAGAAGCGCAATATGAACAGGATAAGAAGCAGCTGAATGTGCAAGGGCTCTTCCTTGAGCCTGTGTCCAGTGATTCTCCAATCCCCTGCTCCTGTCATTGATAAGCTCCACCTGGCCTTTTGAAAATGTGAAGGCAGCATCCAAATGGCCTTTGGAGGAAGGGGCTTGCCCACGTCATGCAGTGGCGGGGCCAGGACACTGACGCTGGCCCCCAGTGGGGAACTCAAACTTTCTTTTGTCCCACTGGGAACTCTTTCCCATCCCAGGCACTATGGGTGCTACCCCAGGGGACCCAAGGCTGAGATGGCAGTAGCCTGGGTCTCAATGGCTGCATCATGAGTGCCACATGTGGACTCTGTCATTAAATTTATCAGACACTCCAGAAAGTGGACACCATTGTTAACCCACCTTGTGGATGAGGAACCCGTGAGTCAGCACAGTGGACCCACTTGCCTGTGATCCTGTGACTTGGAGGCAGTAGGACAGGGATGTGAACTCAAGCTGTTGACTGAATCCAAAGCCTGTGGGCTGAGCCACTGAACTCTATGCCTTTCCAGAGAGCGTCGGGGTCTGTGCTCTCCTAGGAAAAACTACAGAGCTGAACCTTGGGCGAAAGGACAAAAAGCGTTGTGTTCCTGTGCCTCAAGCTCCCACCCTTCAGTTCCTCCACTTTCAGTTTTTCCTACCAGGGTGCTGGCTGATTCCTAGGCCTGGATGCTGAAGCCCCATGCTGGCTGGGAGGAGAAAGGCGGTGCAGACGCTATAGGAGAGAGACAGAGATACAGAGCATTCCGCCGGGCTGCTCACCTGCTGTGGGAGCTTGGCTAGTTCTTCCCCTCATGCTTTAGTAGTGTCATCTGCAGAGAGCGAATCATCGCGGTGCCTGCTGCCTACTACAGCTCAGAAAGACTGTGTAGAGTCAATGGTTCATGCACATTAGGGAGTTAGAGCAATGCCCTGCCCAGATCGGGGCTCCACAGGGATGAGCTCCATTCACTGCAGCCACACTTTTGGGATGACTCTTGGCTCTGGAAGGCCCCTCGTGGGGTTGGGGTGCTTGCATTTTTTAGGATGGCCCCCGTTTTTGCGTGCTCCTTACCCTGGGATTCTGTGCTGGTCTTCTATGTCTTTGGAGTGAATTTTGTTTCCTTCCTTCTTTGAGGCCCTCCTGCGTCTGACCCTGGCTACCGAGATCACAGGGCTAATACATGCCTCAGGTCACGGTGACAGAGGATGGCTGGGGGTGGGAGTGGTGAGGACACATTAATCAGACAAAGAAACTGAGGCCCAGGGCAGAGGTGGTTTGCGCAAGGTCCTGCAAAGCTGAGACTAGGCCTTCTTCCCATCTTGAAGAGTCCAGAAGACAAAAGGGGACAGGGGGTGTGGTGTGCCTCAGGGCTTGCAGTCACTGGGAACGCGGTGCTCTCTGTCTCCTCCAGCTGCACACTTCTCAGGGGGGCTTCTCATCTCCAGGAGGCTGTGGGGTCCTCTCGGGAGGCTGGGTATTTCTGGTATTTCTCTTCAGCCTGCATGAGCTGGGTCCCCATGGTCCTCACCACGTTGCCAGCTTCCAAGCCAGTGGTGGCTCTACTAGGCCTGGGGAACAGCCTTCTGATCATTTTGTGGGAGTGGCATGCTACCCTTGGGCTCCTCCCACAATGGATTTTGGAGGCAGCAATATGCCTACCGCTTGGCCAGGAACAGGTGCTCAAAATCATCCCCGCATGTTTCTGATGCTGAGAGCAGAGGAGGCAGAGGGCACTTCCCACACACTTCAGGAACCAGGCCCAAACTCGGCCCAGGTGCCTGGAAGGCCTCCCTTCCAGTCAGTCCCTGACCACCCATTTATCTGAGTGGTTTCACTTGGGTGAAACACACCTTCGGCCCCCTCCCCGGGAAACATTGGTTTGCGGAGGAGTGAAGGCACATCCTGCACGCAGAACTCGCCCACTGTCGGATCCCTGCTGTGTTCCGCCTCCCGCTGTCTCCTGCTGCAGGGCAAGGAGGTTCTGAGGACTGACCCATGACAGGGCCCGCCACGCTCCAGTGAGAAGCCAATCACGCACTTCCCGATGGCCACTTTGTGAGGAGACAATGAATCGTTTCCTCTCTAATTTTCTGCATGGAGGTCTCCGTGTTGTCCCCTGGCCACATCCCCCTGACCTCGAAGGCCACCCAGTACCCTCGCCACGCTGCGCCTGCTCCTTATTCACACAATGAGCTGCTGTTCTGGGGGCTTTTCCTAGAGGAGCAGGGCTGTGCTTAGCAGTCTGAGAGGAAGCACCTTGTCTGGGTAAATTTTCAGGAGGACCTGCCTGGACCTGGGGCCACACTGGCCAGGCTGCCTGCCTGGGCCTCCCTCTGGCCAGGCATTCGCTAGGCAGAAAACCAGCTCCAGAGTGGGATACTCAGACCTCCTGCATTTTTCTACACTGGGGTTGGTCTTTCACCTTGGGAGGGCCTCCTAGCCTGGTGGAAGAAGTCCCTTGGAACAAAACTGAAGTTTAAATCCCAGTATGTGGCTTATCTGACAGAGGGCAAATAACCTCAGTCTTTTATTCTTTAAACTGGGGATAATAGAACCTCCACACGAGGACATAGCACAAAACAGGCTCTCATAAAATGAAAGTTCTTATTATTAGCCGTCCTTGTGACCTCCATGCAATTCATGGGAATGATTAGGCGTTTGACATTTCTTTCCAGAATCCGAGTCAGTGAGAAGGTCGGCTCTGCCTCCAGTATCTGCTGTTCCTTCCTCAGTAGACGTGAACTTGAAAACCTTTCCTTGGCCATATCCTAAGTAAATTCCTAATCATGGATGGATTTTAACCTGTTAACCATTCCAAAAGGAGGAGTGTATTCATTATGAAATGGTATTGGTAAGAAAAGAAATGTTTGAGTTTTAGTGAGTAAAAATTCACTCCCTTATGTCAACATATATACATTTTTTGAAATGGAGTCGCACTCTGTCACCCAGGCTGGAGTGCAGTGGTGCGATCTTGGCTCACTGCAACCTCCACCTCCCGGGTTCAAGTGATGCTCCCACCTCAGCCTCCTGAGTAGCTGGGATTATAGGCATGCATCACCATGCCAGACTATCTTTTTTTTTTTTTTTTTGTAGTTTTAGTAGAGATGGGGCTTTACCGTGTTGGTCAGGCTGGACTGTAACTCCTGACCTCAAGCGATCTGCCTGCCTCGGCCTCCCAAAGTGCTGGGATTACAGGTGTGAGCCACCGTGTCCAGCCACCTCAATATTTTCTTTCAACAGAAAGGGTTTTCCTGAGATGTCATCAGATAAAATATTATGGATAGTAGACAGTAGACTGGAATTGGCCAAGAAACAAACCTGGGAAAAAGTCCTTGCTCTACCCTTTCTTAGTCTGGGGACCTTGGGCCTCGGTTTTCCCATCTGTAAAATGAGGGTGGGATTTGGTCTGGTTGGTGCCTAAAGACCCTGTGATATTTTCTGAGTCTGTGATTGTTCGGAAGCCTGATAAAGTGGAAAGAATTCCGGCTAGTGGAAACTGCCCTTGGGGCCCCCCAGCTGAGGAGGATCCTAGGGGCTTTTGTGCGCTGCCAAAGCTGGCTCTCAGAACAGCCTCAATGTTCAGAGCACAAGGCGATTGCAGTTCTCCTCACATCGTGCCAAGCAGGCGTAATTAACAGACATGTTGCAAAGTGTATCTAGCATATCTAGCAGATTTTGAAAAATGACTTCCAAAGATTATAAAAGGCTTTAATTAGAATTTCACAAAGGTGGAGCCTGAGGATTTGCTGACTGCCCTGCCGTATTTTTTTCCCAAGGTTCAGCGCAGCTTCAGAGATAGGAAAGAGTGAACAGTGTTTTAAGGCCACAGTACAATGTGACAACAGTGATAGATATGCTAATTTCTTCATTCACTCCACTTCACTTCTTTTATTCTTTCCAATTAAAGCAAATGCTACTGAAACTGTAATTAAACCAGGGCTGGGCCCTGATTGCCTGCTGTTTTAATGAAACCCTATTGATTTTCCTTTTCTTTCTAATGGCCACACATGGTGCTCAATGGCCAAACACATGCCCCGCTACAATGTCCTGGTAAAACTTAATTTTGGGCTGGTAAAATGGAGGCCCGACGGAGAGGGGTCTTGAATGGATTACTTACCCATGGTGTCGGTGAGTAAGGCCCCTCCTTCCTCATGTGAGGCCATGGAGAAGCGAGAAACACACCCATGCTGTCTGACCGTCCAAAAGAAATGAAATGCATCTGGGGAAGAAATCAAACTCCTTTTTATCCTAGTGCTGATTCTATAAGAAGCAGCGTGTTAGTTAAACTCTAGTGGCTTAACTAAGCTGGATGTTAAAATCTGGGCAATTTGGAGCCCTGGAAATATATATTCTTGACAGATGTTCACAAGCCAGAGAACAGTTTTGGAGACGAAGTATTGGAAGAACATTTTCCTTCTCTTTGGCAATTAACTTGAAAAAGAAGTTTTTCATCAACGGGCCATCCCTCTGAGATTATTCTTGCACTGCTTCTCCCACCCCCTGCTTGAGGATGTGGATGTTATGCAAGTGCATTGAGTGGGGAGGGGTGCTGGGAATGAGCACAGCAAATATTGAATGGTGCAAATTAATATTCTGGCCAGAAAGCATGGTTTCAGATATTGCTGGCTTCCTGTACTTAGCAACAGCTATCACCACGTGGGACTTGGTAAGGAAGCTCAGGCTTGTGGTTCCTAAATGGCTCTAACCTGTTTGAGTAGAGTCATTGCTCAGGGCTACAGGATGGACTAGAGCCAGCTGGGAGCAGGTCGCACCTTGTGTGTATCAGCTGGTTCTGATGAAAGCCTTTATAGGTGCCTTTTTGGGTTAGGGGGAGTATGGGAAGAGGAGATGGGTCATGTCCCACAAAGGACATCATCCTTTTCTCATTCCTCTAGTTCCGTGCCCCCTTTCCGCTTCTCCCTACCAAGTAAATGTTCATTAGTGTGCATACCTCTTCGAGCAGACATATTGCTATCTTATAAAAAAGATGCCAGAGCAGGAGACACACGCCCTCCCCATCCCGGCCAAAGCACGAGACAGCAGCACTGTATTCCTCCTCCCTCTCCAATGTATCGACGGCCTACTGTGTGCCAGGCACTTCACATGGGCCTTCTCTTCATTACCCCCATGATACTGCCATTGAATAGAAAGGGAAACAGACCCAGTTATTAAAAGTATAATTGCTCTCCAGGCAGGACAAACAAGAATGAGCACTGTCAGTGTGATGTGGGTTCAATCCGGTTTTTGTCACCACTCATGGGTCATCCGGACTTGGCTCCACCCATTCTCCTTGCAGGTTCACCATCCTCTCTTCTCCCTGAGTGAGGTATAAGCTCCCTGAACCTGAATCTGACTCCCAGGTAAGGAGAGGGCAGGGCTTGTCCATTGGGCTCTACTGGCATTTGGGGCTAGATAGTTCTTCGTGGTGGTTGCTTGGGGGTCTTACACTTTATAGGGTGGTTAGGAGCATCTCTGGCCTCTACCAACTAGATGCCAGTAGCATGCCCCTAGCTGCAGTCTTGACAACCAAAAATGTCCCCAGACATTGCCAAATGTCCTCTGGGGAGCAAAGTTCCTCCTGTTGAAAATTATTGGTCTAGGCATCTATATTTTGTTTGCTTGGGGCTAAAAACATGGTACCTTTTTAAAACATGAACACCAAATGCTTTGTTTTATTCTAATAGCCCAGATAATTGTGTAGCAACATTCTTGTTGTAAATAAAAAATAAAAAGGAAAACTCAAAATTCAGACTTGAAGACTAGAAAAAAGACCACATGTGTGTGTGTGCATGTGTATGTTTTGACAAAACCTAGAACTTCCCCAATGGAAATCTCAGGAAAGGGCATGGACTGGGAGTCGGGAGACCTGGATCCAGTCCTAGGCTGCTGCTCCTTGCTGGCCAGTATCTTGGTGAGTCAAGTCCCTTGAGCCGTGAGATTTTTGTCATTAATGTGAAGAAGATGTTACAGTGATTCATCTCTGAGGGTCCTGGGAGGACTGACATTCTTAATAATTGAACAGAAGCGTAATGAGTGGTACAAATGTGGAATCAGGGAATTTCCAGTGATGGGCAAATTCACAACATGTGAGAAAGGTAGGGAGGGAAAGAGAGAGAGTGGGAGCGGGGTGGGGCAAGAGTGCAAAAAAGGTGCAAGAATGAATGCCCCAAATTCACTGCAGATTGTGAATGGCCACTTCAGGACCTGGTCTCAAGTCAGCTAACGGTTTCCACGCAGTCCCCTGGAGGCCCATCTCCATATAAGGAAAACCAGCGGGAAGATGAGATTTGTTTGACCTCCACATCAGGAAGTCATGACTTACTTCTCTTCGTTGTGGTGTGATCCAGGCCTGCTTGTATCTCTGCTGGCTCAGGGTCAGAGAGAAGACTGGATTCTGGGATGATGCAGGATTTTGGAAGCAAAGCCAGAGAGGGCACCTGGAGAATGGTTGCCAGAGTGAAATTCCCCAGACAATAGAGATAATTTGGAACTGTTTAAAGAACAAGGGTAAGTTCTCCGAATGCTATTCTTCTCAGGCTGATCCCCAAAAGCAGAGAACTGAAGGATCTTTCCCTAACCAAGTACCGGTGACACAGAGGGAGGATGGCGGCTCCTTCACAGCGCCTCTTTGGGAAAGAGCTGGTGTCCTCTTGAGCAACAAAAAAAACCCCTCTCTCCCACTTGCTTTGTCTTCATTTCATCTTTCAGGACCCAAGTCTGTAGGACAAGCCATTTTTTGAGAACCCCACAGAACCAATGACCTTCTTTTTACAGATAAAGAGGAAAGCCAGATTTTTTAATTGGTTTTTAAAAAATTGCATATACTTTTGACAGAGATGAAAGACCCGTTTCCTGGATGTTAGCTCTGACATCTTCCTTGTTAGGATGGGAGAGAAAAAAAAAAGTGGACCCTAGGCATGGAGCTTGCAGGGACCCTGGAAAAGGGGACACCATCATGCCACCATCGAGTTCTGTCAACTGTCAAGTTAATTAGAATGAAATTAAAAACACATTTGCCAAGATGTTCCGCAGCCAAACCAGTTAAATAGAGATTTTAACAAAATTGAAAGCATATTATACTGAGATTTGTGGATTCTGGCCCGGTGAGTGAGTGCTGAAAGTGTGATAAAATAACAAAATTGCTGCCTAATAATCTATAGAATAATATTGTCAACTAATGGATTATAATAAAATAAAAGCTGTTATTAGGGTAAAACATTATAAAAAAATCCAACTTTTATTTGCCGCACCTCCCCCTTAATGGTTTTGAGCATTTTGAAAGGTAATTTAAACAAGCACATTGTGTCCTTATTGAAGCGGCTTCATCTTGCTAGCTGCTGAAAATGGCTTTAACCATCCCTCTGAACAAAAGCACCCCTAATAAGACAACAAAAAGCCCAAAGCAATGGCCCAGCGGCATCGCGCTCTGGCGCGGAGCGAGCCTGCTAAGGCGGCAGCTTTCTCCTTGCATGTAATTAGATGAATTAAAAGGACAAAGTGGTTAATGTAACTGTTGTCCGGGGGCCCCCCAGCCCTTTTCATCCCATCCATTTCAGACAAGAGCCTGTGGCTTTTGCTTCAGCAATGCGGAGAAGAATGTTGGCGGGGAGGGAAATTAACAAGCTTAATCTATGAGGAATCTGCTCCGTGTCATGGATGAAATGTATCTCGAGCAACGAAAGGCTAGTCATTCCTGCTTCCCTTTTATATGCCTAATAAAACTTACAATAAATTAACTGCATTTTAGTTTGCAGCCAGGCTCTGTTAATCAGGGATGAGGCTTCGGGTAGTCAAGTTACAAGGAGGCTTCAGCGGGTGCATGTCAGCTATGCAGTCAGGCGGGTTGGCCCCACTCTAATTAGCCTGGCTTCTCACGTTGACATTTCAGGTACCGGTTCACTGTTGGGTTTCACGTCTTTTGTAACAGGGAGTGAGAAGGGAGGTGTATGTTACCCATCCATTTCACCTGACTGAGGGGCACTGGGATCCTTGGAGGGAAATCTCTCCAAGATGAATAGATTCCTTACAGCCCTTCATCTAATTGATATCAGGGTGTTTCCTTGATAACTGTGCATTGTTTATTTTCTGTGAGCGCCTCCTGCTCTTCATACTGTTCTATTAGGAATGCTGCCACCAGGGCGACATCAATTTTTCATGCGGGCCCTTAGTATCGTTCTCCGTAGAACTTCGGGATGATGCTTCCATGGGGTTCCTTACCCGAGAAACTCCAAAAAAGGCGGTGACATCAACAGAAGGGAGCCAACTCCTTCCCCGTCTGCCATTTTGTACTCTTGGCCTAATGTTGACTCAAAACAGCAACTTGGAGCCTTCCTTGACCTGTTGGTAAAATAAGACTTGGTTTTATTATAAAAAAAATAGAGAGTAGAAAATTAAATTCATTAGCTCCAATTACTAAATGATTCATCTGGCTGGCTAATGAAGCTGAGCATTATGCTAACAAGATAAAGGCAAGAATAACATGTGGGGATGTGCGGCTGCAGGCACGCTGGGCCTGTTCTATTGGAAACGGACGGCGGAGGAGCTCTGTGCCTTGGGATGCATGGCACGGCTCGGGAGGCTGGGGTGGAGAAACAGGAGGCTGTGGGGCTCCGTTTGCTTCCCCGGGGGTCTTGAGGAGGCTGAGTCAGGGACTGGCAACACTTTGGGGTGTTGGGTAAGCTCTGGGCCTTTCTTTTTCTTTCTGGGTATGGGGACGGCTGGTGGAGACTTCAGTGGGAGACCTGCATCCATGAGCAGAAACAATAGCAGCAGAAACAATCCCCCGGGCCATTCAGGAAGATGGTTGGGCTTGAGACTCAAGGCCCCTTTAGCCTCTGGGGCTTCAAGGAACCTTTGGGCTGGAGATATGGAATTGACAGAAGTGGAGGCTGTGGACAGGGTCCGTGTTCCCTGTGGTCTCAGCCACTTGCTAAGTCATTGTTAGATCCGGACTATGGTGGAACCAAAAGCTGGCTTCCTGTGGGAAGAATGGGTCCCTGGAGTCACACGTCTGAGCGCAGGCAGGCCCTACTGAGTACTGCTCGCGTAAAAGCATTTCCACTCTCCTACTCACTTCTGCTGACCTTGGGTCATTGCTGAAGCTGGCAGCTACTGTCAATCTGATCTCTTACCATGCTTTATACTATCTCCAGTCCGCTTCTTTCAACTCTGGCTCCTGCTCTCTGATTCTCCTGGGCACTCATCCCTAACTGGCTGCCAGAGCACGCAAGCCTCCAGCTGCTGTCTGAATGACCACAGGATGACTCCATCATTGTTCCCGCCACTTGGACTGAGTTAGTCTGATCTTCATTCTGTTAAAAACATCCATCAAATAGCAAGAATAACCCAGTTTTAAAAGCACCCTAGGCTGGGTGCGGTGGCTCACACTTGTAATCCCAGCACTTTGGGAGGCTGAGACAGGTGGATCACTTGAAGTCAGGAGTTCAAGACCACCTGGGCAACATGGTGAAACCCCATCCCTACTAAAAAATACAAAAATTAGCTGGGTGTGGTGGCATGCTTCTGTAGTCCCAGCTACTCGGGAGGCTGAGGCAGGAGAATAGCTTGAAATTTCCCAGAAGGCAGAAGTTGCAGTGAGCTGAGATCGTGCCTGGGCAGCAGAGCAAGACTCTGTCTCAAAAAAACAAAAACGAAAACAAAAACAAAAAAGCAGCCTATTTGTATGCTGCACAGTGAAAGGAACTTAGGACCTTGAGTTTGAACCCCAGCCTCCTACTACTTCTGGCAAGTAACTTCCCCTTTTCAGGGCTGGTGATAACATAGCTTGCTGATATTGGGTGGTTGTGAATGAGGCTCACAGGAAATGGTATCTGCCCCAAGTGTTAGGTTATGCATCCATGCTTGCATGGGGGTTCTCTTTCCCATTCTCTAGAACTGTAGAAAAATTGAGCATCTCTTATATCTATCAAGTCCGAACTTCCTAGGAGTTGAGCCCCAGAACTGGGTCGGTGGGTTTTCCCTGCAGAGTGATCCTTAGTGGCTTCCTGCACAGTAGACCCAGCCCCCGGTGCAGCCAGCCTGTCACTGGTACAGACGGGCAAAGCCAAGTGACCCCCACCTAGACTCACAGAGATATGTCACTACCTCCTCCCCTCTCTGAGGATTCGTGCCTGTTTTACTGTTGTTGCCATCAGAGTTGTTCTACTCTTAGTCATAATTGTCTCAGCTACAATAGGTTGAGCTCTTACTATATGCCATGGCTTTCCACCTGGCATCCCCCTTTAGGCATTCGTTTATCATCCACCTCCTGCTTTGGGAAAATTTGTTTCTGTCTGTCTCCAAGATACAAAATCAAAAAGGTGTTTTAATCCTGAGGAAGAGTATGAGTCTGGGAGAATTTTGGATCACTGAGATGCAACCACACCTTCCACAGCCATCAATCACTCTTGCTTACAACTCACATGCCAAGAATTGCAAGATGAAGATGGTGATCGGGAGGCATGACTTGGTAATACTGCTGAGGCTGGGAGTCTTTGTGAAATTCCGAGTATAGGCAATGGTTGTGGCAATCTGTTTCCCACAGGCATGAAAGGTTTTTGTTTTGTTTTGTTTTGTTTTTGATTTTTTGTTTTTTAACTAAAAGATTGGAATTTGCAGAATTATGTTAGACCAATTAACAAGGGGAATGGGTTTAGGACCACATGTAAAATGATCCTTTCCTCAATATAGCTTAATAGAAACATGTCATTTGTAGGTGGAAAAAACCTTCGTATTCATATTCCCAGGAAGTCAATGGAAAATGAAAGTCGATGGAAATAAAGTTAATATCTATGTGAAGCTTAAAATTAAAAGTGAATATTAAAAGAAACATGAATAATATGCTTCTTTGGGGTTTTGCTATGGTTGCTGTTGTTGCTGCTGTTTTTCTTTTAGTAACCACTTGGTTAGTGTAAAGCAGAGAGGAGAATTAGGAGAGGTGGATGGCAGAGAGGCTTGCCATGGAAGATTTGTGGATGACAGGAGAGGCCGTGTTCCAGAATGCAAGGTGAATGGGCTTTGCACACACAGTTTGGGATGCCTCTTGGGTACCGCTTGGCAGGGCTGTTAGGGGGGCTGGTCCCAAGCTCCAAGTTCTAAGCAAAGCTTGAGCTTTCAGGCCAGGTCTGCAACCCAGGAAGTCTACACACGAACACAAGAATCAAGAAAAGCTTCAAGGACAGAGTGGGCAGTGGGTCAGGGGGCAGGTCGCCAGGCAAGGACAAGGCTGAATGGCAGGTGAGCACTAGAGAGGGAGGCATCTAGCCTCCTTGACCTTCTTGACATATGTCTGTGACCCTCATTCCAGGAAGAGGAGCCCAAGGACCATAGCAAGGCCCTGATTCTGGGAGACAAGAGAACATGCTGACTTAGAATTCTTGCCTCTACATCCTGGTCAGAAAGCAGATGGACAACCCTTTCATCTCAGACTGGATTTTGGTGAGAGACGGGCAAACCCCAGGCTCTAGGCTGGAGCAGCAGCTCTTGTATCCACACAAGATCAGGACTGGTGGAGGGAACCATCTTCAAACATAAATTTGGTGAGTTTAACAATCAGAGATTTGAAAAACACAGAAGTGAACATTTCTGATCAATGACACTGCTGATCTGATGCATCATAACAGAAACCAGTCATCAAGCTACAAATTGTTCCAATCCACTGAGAAATGGCTTATTTGTGGGCTCCCAGTTCGAATGCTCACAAACCTGGGAGACTGGTTGATCAGGGGTTGGCAGGGAGGGTCTAGCCAGTAGCTCAGCAGCTCCCCTGAGGTTGTTGTGCAGGTCCCTAGCTGGCTTAGTTTGGGCTGATGTCTTTTACGTGTAGTTTGGGATGGTTTGAACACATTGGCTGTTTCTTTTTTTCCTCTGTTTAAGCATCTTTTGGCAATGCACTCCTTGGGTTTGGAAGCTTCCCTCCGAGATGCTGAGCCTGACATTTGGGGAAAGCCAGGGAAACAGATGCTGGGTCAGTGCTCCTCCCACTTCCTCTACTCCCCTCCTAAGAGCTCCACTGAGTCACCAGCCAGCAAACACCCCATGCCCGCTGGAGCAGGTGGACTGTGGGCACACGAGCCTCTGCATGGGCACTGCACCCTTTTGGCCTCACCCAATCACCTGGCTGTAAGTATGTCATTTGTGTCCCAGAGGGATCTTGGGTACCAGGTGGTCATGACTCTGTTCTTTCATTGTCCCTGGGTGAGTAGGGTGAGGAAATGGCCCTTGCTGTCCCCAGTGCCTACAGCACTTGGTCCCTTACTCTTCTCCAGTCTTTGCTCAGTTGTCAGCTCATCTGAGAGGCCTTCCTGACCACTTTCTCAAAATAGCAACCCTCCCTGCCTCCCATGTCTTCCTTCTTTTTCTCCGTGAAGTTATCACCATCTGGTGCACTGTACATTCTACCTTCTGTCTGTTGTCTCTAGAATGCAGTCTCCATGAGGGCAGGGCTCTTGGCCTGGCTCATTCACGGCTGTTTTCCTAACACCTAGAACACAATCTGGCACACAGCACATCATTAATGAAGATCCAGGCAATGAACTCATACATAGTCTTAAGGAAAATTTGGTCATAAAAGGCCTGGGTGGTGCTGTGCTAAGGCCCCAACCCGTCCTTCAACAGAAAGTGCCCTCGGCCATTTTCAGCATTCATATTTGCTGTGGGGACTCTGGGGTCTGGCATGTCCCTCCTCTCCTCTCACATCCCCCTCCTGTGGATCGCCATGGGCTACTTTGCGAATGGGCAAGAAAGTCATAAAGCACTCATTAAAGCAAGAGAGGGAGTTGGTCAGCCCACCCAATCCAGACTGGCTCAGCTGACTCCCAATTTATCTATTTCATTCATGAAGCAAGTATTGAGTGGGGTGCTGTGCTGGACACGGGGGTGTAACGATGAGTGGAGATCCAATGGCTCACCCTTTCACAGCGGAGCTAGATGCTGATAAAAATAACCATGGAATTAGAAACATTTTTGCATCTAGTCAGAAGGACAAGTGGGACAATCAAGGGGCAGGGTGATAATGGATCACAGAGGCCTGGCTTCGCGGGTAGTGCAGGTGTCCAGGCAGGTTCCCCCGAGGAAGTGACATGTGAGTTGGAATCTGAAGGTGGCCTGGGGAAGGGGCTCTAGGGGGAGAACATTCCATGCAGAGAGAACAAAATGTGGGAAGACCCTGAGGTAGGAAGGATTGTGGTGCAATTGAGGAATTAGGCAAAGGATGGTAATTTCTTCTTCCCTTCGGCCCCATCCTTATAAGAAACATCTGCCTCTTTTTTTCTGGGGTCAAGGGTTTTGGGATGAACTTGCCTGTTCCCAGACTCTCTGAACCTGGCCATCTGTGCCTTGGGAAGGTTCTTTGCACCTTTTGGATATCCGTGCCTTTCCCAGGCTCCTTGAGCCCAGGAAAAGCCCCTGCCGGGGAAGAAATGAGGCCAATCTCTCCCTGCAGCCTGGATATCTTTCTGCCTCTGCTCCATAGCAGCTTGCATCATAGAGCCTCTGGGAGAGCCCCCATGGCCTCTCAGCTCCATTTCTTGAGGAAATTTTCTTTTTTTTTTTGAGGCGGAGTCTCGCTCTGTCGCCCGGACTGGAGTGCAGTGGCCAGATCTCAGCTCACTGCAAGCTCCGCCTCCCGGGTTTACGCCATTCTCCTGCCTCAGCCTCCCGAGTAGCTGGGACTACAGGCGCCCGCCACCTCGCCCGGCTAGTTTTGTATTTTAGTAGAGACGGGGTTTCACCATGTTAGCCAGGATGGTCTCGATCTCCTGACCTCGTGATCCGCCCGTCTCGGCCTCCCAAAGTGCTGGGATTACAGGCTTGAGCCACCGCACCTGGCCAGAATTTTCAATTAAAGGGTAATTGAGCCAGAGGTGTGAAAACAAACCGCCACCCGGTTGATGATTGACGCAGCGATACGCCCTTTACTGGCTGAGGGCTAGAGTATGGGATTAACATTCTAGAGCTTCTAACAGAGCAAGCCTTTTAAAAACATATAAGATACATATGCTAATTATTTAATTATATAGTTAGGCCTGAGTTGTGAACATTTCTGTCTGGGGAGTTACAGTGCATAATGCTTTAATGAATGGCTTTAGAGATCCATTTTCTAAAATAAGATTCTCTGTGTCAGGAGCAATGGTGCCATTTTGGTGGATGGGCAGTGTGGCTTTCCCAGTGACCAGACGTTGATCTCGGTGGCGATTTGAAAACAATTATCCTTGACCACACAGAAGGGAGGCGATAGTGTTCCATGCACTCCCTGCTGCCAGGGTAGAGATCCTCTCCATGTCATGGTGGCATCTTCCTAGCAAGAGTAGAAAGAAATGCCATCCTGCCTGGGTCTCACCTGTAGGCAGGTAGGATCTATTTTCACAGTCATGGACACCTCCATCTCCAGCAGAGATTCAGCCCCATTACAGGGTAAGTAAGGCCTGTGTGTACATTACATGTGTAGGGGATGAAGCCTACATAACCCTCACAAAGGTATTTTCTGAGCACCTACTGAATGCCAGGCCTTCTGTGAGAGTTCCTGGCCTTCAAGGAGCTCCCAGGTGGTAGGGGAAAGAGCAAGCAAGCAAGAAATGAGCTCTAAGTGTGACAAGGGCTGGTGCAGGGTCTGGACGCATGGCTGCCTTTCTGTCCTGAGCACCACTCAGGCCTCAGAATGTGGCTCCTGGCCCGGAGTTCTCAGATATTTGGAAAACCAAAGAGGTTAAATGGGGTAGAGGGGAGGGATAAGGAAGAGGACAGGAGTAATTTTAGTATTTCTAAATCCCTAGTGCCAGCCTACATTTCCTGGTGCTAAGGGATTACTCACAAATGAAAAATGTTACTTGTGAAAAAAGTCAGGGGCTGAAATGGTATTGGTTTGGTGTGATGAGATAGATCATCCAGATCAAGAGTACAGAAGGTCTTGTTACACACACAGTGTTTGAAAGTGTAGCTACTGTGGCCTACATCATCAGTTTGAAGTATAGATCATTAACTTTTCAAATTCAAATGGGCATGAGCACAGACTGGTCACATCAACTGCAAGTCTAGTGTCTCTCTTGGGATTCTTTCTTTTTCCTTGGATTGGCTAAGTGTTCAAAGAGGCCAGGCCTGCTGGGAAGGTTGTACAGACAGAGGACTGGGGAAGCTGGCCAGTCCTTCAGGGATTGGTAGAAGGGGTTAGTATGAGGCTGTGGGTGCTTCCATCTTTGCTACAGGCATCACTGTAGTGGACTGGGTTTGTGCTGTCTGGTGCCCTTGTCTGTGGCCAGGATGAGGCCGATGATGGCCCGGACTACTGCATAGGAAGCAACAACTCAGCCAGCCCTGCATGTTTAGGCTTCCTTGAGCTCAGGATCCCACAGGCTCACCCATGCTGTTCCCTCTGCCAGAAACATAGTCTCTCTCCTCTGACCCCAGCCCCCTGCTCCTGGATTAATTCTCATGATCTTCCAAGTGTTGGCCCAAACATCACTCCTCCCTGCCTACCTATGCCCATGGCTCTGCAGGTGTCATGGCTGTTCTGAGAGGGGTCAATACAGTTACACAAAAAACACACCTTTCCTCAGTGCACCTCTATTTGTATCACAGAATGGAACCTGCGTTTTGATTCACCAGGTTCCAAACACTCTTTTTTGTAGAATTTGAGAAGTGACATTTCTGAGCCTATTGAGGCCTTATAGGAGCATATGAACATCCAGCTCTAAAATTTAGAAACAAGCTGTCAGTGAAAATGCTTTGTGATGTTCTGTTTCATATCTGGCCAAGACTGGTGTGGGATGTATGCTCTTGTCCCCAGCAGCTCCCACAGTGCCTGGTCCATGGTGATAATTCCACTCTTGGGAGTTTTTCAGTCTCTTTGGGAAGTAAACGACCTACCAAGCTATTGTGTGGAACTATGTCCACCCAATTAAGCATGTGTGGACTTTAAGCATGAGAAGTTAAGCATGAGTAGGTTAGACTCTCCTTATTCACATAAATGGTGGTCCAAACTTCTCCCCCTGAGTATCCTCATCTTCCTCTTACAAACTTGGTAACTCCTTAGACCATGGCACCAAAGCAACCAGTGACTGGATTCAAAACCCTAGATCACAACAGACTGGCACTCGAGAGGTGGCCAGCATGAGCCTGATTTTTCACTTCTAAACTAGCTGTTTTAGCATGGTGTGGACAAAACCCAAGAAAAACAATAATTGAGTATTGAACCATTGTCTTTGAATGGCTAATTTGACCATAAGTTATCCTGTCCTGTGACAGAAGCACTCACCAGTGGAAATACCTGAAGAAGGAACGGTTCGCTTGGACTAAGGGTTGCTGATCTGCGTGGACTATTTGATCTGCACCACAGTCTAACTTTCCCTTTTACATGGTGATGTATTTTATATGGAAACAAACCAACAGATGTCTTTAACACTTCAATCCCAACATAGACAAATTCAAGATTCTCGCCATCTAGTTTGAATAAAGGCTAACCTAAGCGGAGGCCATGAGACATCCTAGGGTCTCATTGTGAAGCGTTTCATGCTTGAGAGAAAGGTGGTCTTGAGGCTCTTGGCTGTGTGTCCCAGCGTCTTTTCCCTTCCCCCTCCTTTTGTGGTAACAATCCCTCCTTCCTGTGGGGACTTCTTCTCTGCTCTGGGCCACCCAGGTGGGGCCGTGAGCTCCAGTGTGCTGCACCTTTCTGGCCACAGGGAGAAGTGTGTGATCCCACATTATTCAGGGGCCACAATGTAGCCTCCAGACATAGTGGTGAATCCCAGGAGAAGACTGTGGCTCTCCTAGATTTGGTGGGTGCTTCAGATGCCTCCTGAGTCTGCCGCAGGGTGAATGTAAGGATGGTAGAAGAAAGAAACTATCTCTCTTTCGCTCCCTCTGGGGGGTGGCTAGGCTGGGGCTGCTGGCAGCCATGGTCCCCACCCCATGGGAAAGGCCCATCTGTCGCTGGAGAGAATGAAGGACACACAAGGGGAAGCAAAAACAAAGGGAAGTGAGTGGTTGGCTGGTCGAATGGATGGGGATGGGTCCGAGAGAGAGGTGGGGACAGAGGTGGAAAGAAGGACAAAGAGAAGTGAGAGCCTCTCTTCCCCGAGGTTCACTGGCCTGCCCACAAGGGGGCTGCAGATTCCACCTGCAAGGTGCTGATTCTTCAGCTCATTTTTCATTTTGGGCTCACCCAGGATTCCTCATAGCCTAATAAATTGCCTTTATTTGCAAGATAGTTTGAGGAAGGTTGTGATCACTTGAGAACAAAGGAGTTCTAATACTCAGAAAGAAATCTCTACAAAACAGAAAATGCCTTTTAGTTGAGCAACATTACAAGACGCCTTCAGAAGGGGCCCACCGTGGTGCTCCCAACATCTTGAATGCCCGTGCTGGGAAGGACCAAGGTTGCCATCCAGCCAGCCTTCCCCAAATGGGGGCAGTGGGATACAGTAGTTTTATGTGATTTAAAAGATATTCTTTTGGGAAATGTTTGGTAGTGGAGGCAGTGGGAAAAGATGAGTCAAATAAAGCTGTTTAACAGGTTTCTTTACTGCAGGCCTTCTCAGAGCCTTTACAATGCTAAGGTGCAGTGTGAGTCTTCAAGAGGAGGATGGAAATGCAGCGTTTCCCCGAACATTTCATCATGAGAGCCTTTACAGTTCATTAATACTGCATAATAGTAATGTGGTTCAAGTCACTACATTAGTGGTGGAGACTCAGGGACATTGGGGTAACACAGTTACTGCCTGACCTCGAAACTGGAGCCTACCAGGGTTCTCCCATCACCTTCACCTTCTCTCCTGCCAATGTGCTACAGAAACAGACATGCCCGTCTAACAAGGAGGGGCCCTGCTGGCAAGGCCCTTGCCTCTCAGCAAAGGTGGAGCAAGTCTCTGGTAGTAACAGTAAAACACTGGCTGGGACAGGCAAACGGCCAGGTCTGAAAGGGACTGCACCAGAGCATTCTTATCTAATTCTAATAAGCATCATAGTGGTCCCCAGGAGAGCGGGGCCTGGGTGACGTATGGCCACTATTACAGCACCCAGTTGGCCAAATGGCTCCAACTTTGAAGGACGTTCATCTGGAAGATCATTACCACAGGCATTGGAAATGCCCTCTAATTTTAGAAACACTAAATAATTCATATAGGCAGCTGAGAAAAAAATTCAAGGCCAGCCTGTGTTAATTCAGTTAAAGCGAATTTTGACTTATTGTTGTTTTTGGGTGTTGTGGACCAAGTTTTGGCAAAGCAGTGGAACGGTGTTGTGGTTTTGTTCTCCTGTACGTAAAAGTCAGCAGATACCACCGCACAATCGTGCATTATTGTTCAAGTTGGGAAAACTACACAGTGCACTAAACAGTGTTTTTTCTTTTTTTCTAATTTGGGGGTCAATATTCCTCACCATGATACTTCCAGGTATGCCTGTGCATGTGTGTGGTTCCTCAGGGCCATCCTACAGCAATTATTTGAGTGTTTTCTTAGGATTTCCAGCTGTAGCGGCCAGAAAGGTCATTAGGGTTGAGGAAGTCCCAGTATGATACCCCCAATGCCATTCTCTAACTGCTCTCAGGAGTGAATCTGAGTCAGTCGACTCGAAAGCCTATAATAAAAGGGAAAAGGAGATGGGCAACCTTGGGGTCCACCTGGAAACCAGAAACCTGATATGGAATGTGAGCAACTGAGGGCTGGAGAGACTCATCTTAGATGAAAGCGTAGGTTGAATGGAGGCAATTAGCATCATGGACATACAACGACAACAACTATAAGACAACAACCACAACAACAAGCAATAAGGGGCACTTTCCATGTGCCTGAGGCTGTACTGCACAATTTACCTGGCAAGAGCTTGGCCTTTGGGGCAGGGAGAGCTGGGTTCAAATGTCAGCTCTCCTACCCACAAGTTCAGTGACAAACCCATGAGGCTCAGCTTCACTGAACCTTAGTTTCTCCTCCTGCAAATGGGGATAATAAGAGCTTCCTTGTGAAGTTATTGTCAAATATAAATCCATGCATTTTAGACAATTTAAAGCAGGTGCATTGCACCTGACATCCAGTGGGTGCCCTCAACAGGGACCAGGGGGGTGGTTCTCAGTGTCAGATGAAGCCTTGTGGAAGTAAGGTCAGAGTTCAATCTTTGAATGTGCCTGGAACTGGGACTTGGGGCAGGCTTGGGAACATGGTCAGCCCTGATTGTCACCTGCAGCTCTGGCACCAGAGGGTCCAGGCTGTTGTTTTGTGTTCACTCCTTTTCAAGCTGAGCCTATGTGATGTGCCAAGCACTCATGTTGGGCACCTGGGATTAAGGATTAATCAAATATTTTTTTTTTTTTTTTTTTGAGATGGAGTTTCACTCTGTCGCCTAGGCTGGAGGGCAATGGCGCAATCTCACCTTACTGCAAGCTGTGCCTCCCGGGTTCATGCCATTCTCCCGCCTCAGCCTCCCAAGTAGCTAGGACTAAAGGTGCCCACCACCATGCCAGGCTAATTTTTTTTTTTTTTTGTATTTTTAGTAGAGACAGGGTTTCACAGTGTTAGCCAGGATGGTCTCAATCTCCTGACCTCATGATCCGCTCGCCTCAGCCTCCCAAAGTGCTGGGATTACAGGCGTGAGCCTCAGATATGTTGTCTTTGCATGTGTGGATGGGTCTAGGCAAGACCCGCCTCATCTCCACCCTGAATCTTTCTTGAAAACCTCTTAGAAGACATACCTGGGAGCCCCCATATATTTCTCCTGTGCAGAGAACATCACGTCCTCATGAAATGAGCCATCTCCATGCAGACACAAAGCCCAGTGCCCAGGAAGCAGTCAGCCCCGACACTCTGGACTTCACCAGGCCAGCAAAGCTGAACCAAAGGAACAGGTTGGCAATTATCTGGATAATTCAGACAAAAGTGGATTGTTTTTTCTTTTTTCTTTCTGGTCCTGAATAGTCTAAGTCACTGGGGCTGTTCTCTCTGCTCTTAGAGAAAGAACCACCAGGACCCCATCTGAGTGTCCCTTTGTTAACCAAAGGCCCCAGTTCCCGTGCCTTATTAGGGCAGTAAACAGAGAGACGGTGTATCATAGAGGCTGTTGTCCCTCTGCCAGCATTAAATAATGCTAGTAGCTGCTTGATGGGGTAAAGCAATTACGATGCATTTTTCATTCAATCAACTGAATCAATTAATTGCTTTACTCACATAGGAACAACAAAAAACAAATCCTAAAGCCTTCTTGTTAAACAGTAAGCATGCTAGATAGGCTGCTTTTAAACCCAACATTTACATGAAATTATCTTCTTATATAATTAACAGCTACCAGTTAATACACATGCCTCAGATAAAAGAGTAGCCCTATAAATGAACAAAATGAAACAGCACCATTTAGCATGCTGAAGGTAATAGGGCAGGCAGGTTCCATCAGGGCTGAGTGGCCTGCTGAAAATCCTTCCGCAAGAGCTGTTCCTTGAGTCCGTGTAGACAGTTGAAAATTAGAGTGAGAGAGGAGAAGGAATAATGAAGAAGGCTGTCATGTAAAAATCTCTTGCCTGAAAACTAGGCCGGGTGCGGTGGCTCACGCCTGTAATCCCAGCACTTTGGGAGGCCAAGGCAGGTGGATCACTTGAGGTCAGGAGTCGAGACCAGCCTGGCCAACATGACGAAACCCCATCTCTACTAAAAATGCAAAAATTTGCAGGATGTGGGACACATCTGTAATCCCAGCTACTCAGGAAGCTGAGGCATGAGTCACTTGAACCTGGGAGGCAGAAGTTGCAGTGACCAGAGATCGCGCCATTGCACTACAGTCTGGGCCACAGAGCAAGACCCTGGCTCAAAACATAAATAAATAAATAAATAAATAAATAAATAAATAAATAACAAAAAATAAAATAAGATAAATCTCCTGGATGGAAAACTATATTGAACTTCTTCAGAACTGTGTGTGTGGTGAGGTCCCTCTTTGAAAGTTCTTTATATATTGGTAAATATTTTGTTCCTTCCAATAGCAAAAGATCTAAATTTCATGGATTTCCCACAAAAGGGGAACTTGAGGATGATGTTGGCGCAGAGGCCCTTCTAAGCACTCCTTCTGTGTGGTGGGCCCAGCACACCGTAGGAATGGCTGCGGCATTTGAAATGAAAAGGCCTACATTACTCCTTGGGAGCTTTTTTGCAAACAAGCGTATAAAAAGAGCCAGGCTGCAGCAGCTCTGGGTGAGATTTTACCCCAGGGAGTTCTACAAAGTGGGAGGCAAACCATTCCACCTCTAGAATGCAATATTTATGCCCCCATCAGAGGACGCTCATGACCTTTTTTCCAGTTTTCATGGAAATAAAAAGGGGGTATATATTGAAGAAAAAAAATTTAAAGGACAATCTCTCTCCTGATAAAGAGGGGACTCTCAAATACCAAAACGAAACCCAAGATGGGGACACCCCATTTAGGTATTTTGAAGGGGTGATTTCTCTGCTGCCAAGAGAACCTGGCAGAACATTCTATCTACTTGGTGGGGAAATGGTTTTATATCAGGCTGGGGTGATTTGTGTGATATTTCGGTGCCATTATATCCCAGTTCCTCGTCTTATCCCAATAACTCAGGGGCTGTATTCATAATGGCCGGGATCCTCTGGAACTCTGAGGAGGTGAAACCGTCTAATCATAGGAGTCCACAGTGAGAGGGGCCTGGCCAGCCCTCTGTTGACGTTGACTGTGCTGTCCCAGCAGACATGACAGGGACACAGTAATTTCCAGGTGACCCTTTGCCTGCAGTGTAGGGCTCTCAACCCCAATCACTGCAGCATGGGAAGACTTCACTCTGAATAAGTAATGCTTCCTGAATGAGTCTGTCCCTTTTCTGAAAACAAAAAAACAAACAACAAAAAAAAACAAAACAAAAAATAGCTCAATGATGGGGAGGGAGGTGATCTCAAATCTAGAATACAGCCGTTAATACCTGAGATGGAAGTCTCTTCCCTTTTATAGTGTGATCAAACAAGATAATGGAAGGCAAAGTGCTCCGGGAACTATCCCCGGCCACTACAATGAAGATAATTAGTGTCATCATTTTCTATTTGCAACATAAACTCAGTCTGCTTTCCTGGTACCTCCATAGGTGATGCGCCTGATCCAGGTGAGAAAATTGTAGCTCTCCTGGTTACGTCAGTCCCTTTGTTTGTCTGGAACCAGCCAGAAGCTGGGAGTGGGGTCATTCTGCTCTTCTTCAAGGCTTCATCTGAAGATGGGCAAATGTTTTCTCCTCCTTAATTTTGTCTGCACCCTTGATATCCCGAGGAAGACCACCACTCTATAATCTATTCTGAGGGTGGGTGGGAATAATTTTTTTTTTCGAGTGCTCACTGTGAGCTTGGCACAGGGCTGAGCTTTTCACAACCTTTATCCCATGGTGTTCTCACAACAGTCCCACCAGGGCAACTACTATTATCATCTCCATTTTACAGATGAGGACATGAGGGAGTTTCCAGGGGTGTAAAGATCTGTTTTATGATCTGGGTGCTGGTTGCATGGGTGTGTTGTGTTTGTGAGAATGTCAAACACTTGTGAGAGGGGCTCTTTACAGAACACATGTTATAGTTCAATACAAAGTAAAAAGAAAGTTAAGGCCACTAAAAAAGTGGCTATTTGCCAGTGTCACTGGTTAAATGGTGGCCCTCAAAAGACGTGTCCATGTCTTAACCCTTGGAACCTGTACATGTGACCTCACATGGAAATGGGTCTTAGAAGATGAGATCACCCTGGATTATCCAGGTGGGCCCTAAATCTAAAGATAAGTATCCTTCGAAGATACACAGTGGGAGAAGAGGGGAAGGACTTGTGAAGACAGGCAGAGTGGAGCGATGATGTGGCCGCAAGCCAAGGAACAGCAGGAGCCACCAGGAGCTGGAAGAGGCAACGAAAGATCCTCTTCAGAGGGAAACTGGCCCTGTGATACCTTGATTTTGAATTTCCGGCCTCCAAAACCATGACAGAATCCATTTCCATTGTAAGCCAAGCAGTTTGTGGTCATTTGTTATGGCAGTCCCAGGAAACTAATACAGCCAGGTAAACTTGGCCGTCTGTGGGCCTGAGAGTACAGGAGATTTTTCCTGTAGGAGGTAGGATTGTTTCATGTGATGAATTCAAAACCTCATTCTGGGTTTCTTGTGGAGAATGGATAGGAGAGACAGGAGGCAGGGAGGCCAGCTTCGTCCTTTACTGTATAAAAAACACAACCTCATGCATCGATTCCTTTTTAAAATGCCATTTTCTTTTGAAAATCAATTCCGTTTTCTTTTCTGACCAAAATTCACCTAGGAGGGTGGAAAGAAGAAAAGAAAGTGGTCAACTCCCTCCTTTGGATGTGAGGTAGAGTAGTCAATGTTGCTTTCTTTACTTTAATGTTATTGAGGTATAAACTACATAAAGTAAGAGCACAGATCTTATCTGTACACTCGGATAGGTTTCATGAACCTATGCAGTAGACTGTCATGTAACCAACCCCTTAGTCAGCATATCCAGCATCTCACATCCTGCTCCAATCAACCACTGATCTGATTTCTTTCAGCATAGACTAATGTTGCCTGTTCTTGAACAAACTCCTTATAAATGAAATAATACATTTTATAGTCTTGTGTCTGGCTTATTTCATTCAGTATAATATTTTTAGAAATTCATTCATGTTCTCGCTCTGTACTTTGTACATTTTTATTGCTGGGTAGCATTCCATTGTGTGAATATACCACTGTTTATCAGTTCTCTTGTTGATATAAATAAGTTTTTGGCTATTTTCAGTTTTTTCAGTAGTGAATAAAGCAGCTACTAAATTGTTTGAATGGACATATGCTTTTATTTCTCTGGGATAAATGCTTAGGAAGATAAGTGGGTTATAATCTGTATAAGAGGCACCCAATGGTTTTACAAAGTTGTATCTTTTTATAGTCATGCTAGCAGTATATGAAAGTTCCGGTTGCTTCGCATCCTTGGCAACACTTGGTATTGTCAGTCTCTAGTTTTAGATATTCTAGGGAAAAAAAAAGTGGTGTCTCATTGTGGATTTCATTTGCATGTTGCTAATAACTAATGATGTTGAACAACATCTTTTCATGTGCTTTTTGGCCATTTGTTTATCTTCCCTGGTGAAGTGCCTGGTCAAGTCTGTTGCTCATTTTATCTACTGGGTGATTTCTCTGATTATTGAGTTGTAAGTGTTCTTTATATATTGTGGATATAGGGCCTTTGTCAGATTGTGTGTTGAAATATTTTCTCTCAATTTGTGTCTTGTCTTTTCTTTTCTTTTGGAGACCGAGTCACTGTCACTCAGGCTGGAGTGCAGTGGTGTGATCTTGGCTCACTGCAACCTCTGCCTCCTGGGTTCAAGGGATTCTCCTGCCTCAGCCTCCCGAGTAGCTGGGATTACAGGCAACTGCCACCATGCCCAGCTAAGTTTTGTATTTTTAGTAGGAACAGGGTTTCACTATGTTGGCCAGGTGGGTCTCAAACTCCTGACCTCAAGTGATCCACCCACCTCAGGCCCCCAAAGTGCTGGGATTACAGGCTTGAGCCAGCACGCCTGGCAGTCTTTTCATTTTTAACGTGATTTCTTTTGAAGAGCAGAAATTCAAATTTTGGTGAAGTCAAATTTATGATTTCATTCTTTTAGGGTTAATATTTTTTTGTGTGTGTCCTGTCTAAGAAATATTTACTTACCTCAAGATCACAAAGATTTTTCTCCCAGATTTATTTTAATCTTCGCTTTTGCATTTAGGTCTCTTTTGAATTAATTTTGTGTATGTATGGTGTGAGGTAGGCATCTAGGTTCATTGATGATTTTCAACTGAATTGAAAGGTGCAGCTGTACAAGTGAAAAGGCAGGTGAGGGTGATGTTGGTTTTCAATCATTAGTCAACTAATTTACCATTTATTTTGAGAATTTACTGGGTGCCAGTCACTGTGCTAAGCTCTAGGTATATATGGTGGCAAAACAGATATGTCTCCTGCCCATATGGAGTTTATTATCTGGAGAATAGACAGACACACATGAAGGAGTCACACAAATAAATATAAAAGACGACTGTGGTAGGAATAGGAAATAGGGGTCCCTAGTGTCACATATAACTGTGAGAAGACTTTGCATGATGACATGAAGACATCATGGTGAGCTGAGATTTCAAGGAGAAATAGGTAACTAGGCAAATGGGTGGTGGTGGGGGAGAGGGCAAGGGCATCAGGCAGGGGAGGAAGATGGGCTGAAAGACCTGGGTGTGTTTATGTGTCTGGTTGGAGGCCACAAATCTGAGGTTTTGTAGGCAGTGCTGAGAATTTTGCTTTGATCCTTAGAATAGTGGGAGGGCAATGAAGGGTTTGCACGTGCATGTGTGTGTGTGTAAGTGTGCATTTTGCACACATTTCTCCTCTGCACAGGGAGGACAGACCAGAAGGCTGGTGTTGATGGGGGTGTGGTTCTTGGGGAGACTTTGTGTTTTGCTGCAGGTGAACCTGGCCTTGGGACAGGAACTATGGTCAATGCAATTGCGGTGACAGCACCAAGGACAGATCCCCAGGCCCCACAGGGAACAAGGAGAGGAGGCACTGGGGCCATGTTTGACCATTTGTGAAGACTTTTTATACTCATCCTCCTACTTCACTGCACAACAATTTGATGAGAGAGGAATTATTGTTTATATTTCTTAGAGTTTTCTACTTTCCGGAGAAGGAACCTGAGGATGAGAGAAGGTGGTCTGTGCTTGTGATTATTTAACCAGGCAGTGGTGACACCAAGATGTGGTCCCTGGTCTTCCTGCTCTAAAGGCCCCCTCTTTCTCCAACATAACCCATAACCAGGAATTGTGTTATGGGTTAGAGGCATTTTCCCAGGCTCTAAATTCTCCCTGGGCTCCGGTTGCAGGGCCATTCCCTTGGTTCAGAGCAGCTGTCAAGACAACTGGGCCTGGCAGCTTAGGGTCTGACATCAGTCTTGTGTGAGGACTGAAAACCCACCCAGTGATTCTCAGTTGCTCTATACCCACCTGGGCAGAGCCAGCCAGGAGCCTCCCAGAGGTGTGGTGGAGAGAGCCCCAGACTTGGAGTTGGGCAGACCTGTGCCCCGATCCTGTGCTTCCATCTTGCAGCCATGGCGCTTGGGCAAATCGCTTAGACCATCTGGGCCTCAGTTTGCTTATGTGTAGAGGGCAGATTATGGTAGTGTTTATGTTACCAGTAGTCATGAGAAGAGAATGGGAGAACTGTTTCAGGTGAAAATGCTCTCCCTGTCTGGTTCACAGTAGGAGCTTAATAAATGCTAGTTGTTGTGGCAGCAGCGTTGTTCTTATCATTTACTAGGGGGAAAAGGTTAGTTGTATGGTCGTGGTGCCATTATCATCACCATTACTAGGGGGAAACAGACACATTGATTTATCCTGGAAAAGTTCTCTTTTCCTGCTGGCCAAACGCCTGACTTGGAATGACACAGAGCTCTGAGGGTGCTTGCAGTTCCACACCATCTGGTTGATTTGTGGTAATAATCTTTTATGTGCAAGGAGCATTTTTTCCCTTTGCAAAGCACCATCACGTCTCTTATTCCATTTTATCCCCGAACAACCCTCTGAGGTTGGCCGGGCAGGTGTGATTATCCCCGTTTTCTAGATGGAGACTTGTAAAACAAACACGATTTGCCCAAGATCACAAGGAAAGATGGTGATGAAAGGCAGGGTGAGAACTTGGCCAGGTCTCCTAACTTATTCGTAGCAGTGTGGGCAAGAGGCATAGGCTGACTGTGTAGCATTCTTTAAGAAATAATTTCAGCAGCCACCGTTTATTGAGCACCTACTGCATACTGGGCCCGAGGGTAGGGTAGGTGTATCATGTATGTATTTACTCATTTAATTTCCTCACCAATCCCACGGGGCCGATATTGTCCTCATTTTACTTATGAAGAGACCGAATCCCACAGAGGTTAGGTTAGTTGCCCAAGATCCCTGAGCAGGTGAATGAGATTTGGGATTTCCATCTGAGCCAACACAATAGCAAAATTGGTCCTCTCTTTACTCTCCTGTTTGCCCATGAAAAGAGAAAAGGATGACAAAAGGGTGAGCAGCAGGAACTGGCAGAATGGACATGAGTTTGAGGAGTTTCCTATTTCTAACGGGGCTAAATGAAACCTTTATCTTCATGACCGCTGCTATCATGGCTGGGTTGATGTCTGGGTATCTGTTTAGGAGCTAACAGGTTTAGTTTTATTGTTTTGTCAAAATACTACAGAAATCAATATATCTCCATAATTCAGTGTTATACCAAGAGGCATTTTTTTGCCATATATAGCAAAAATTGTATTATACTTTTGAGATCCTAGGTAATGATGACAAAGTGTTCTGTGTTCAATTCTAGCATTAACGTCTGGTTTGAACAAAGCTTGAAATATGATCTCAGAGCTAAGAGGCTTTAATATTAAGATCTTTAACTGTAATTTATGTGACAGAAGATAGGGTTTAGCATAATAAAATGTAATGGGCTCTTCAAATGAAGAGGACGAGAGACAATTGAAAACAAGGTAAAAATGGTAAATTATAAATAACGGTAAATCTACCTTTATGTTGTTACTTCATTTATTTTTGATTTGTTAGATAGGCTCTATAATTTCTCATTTTCCATGTTTCAGAACAGGACATTTCTCAAATGGTGCCTATTTGAAATGAGAGCCCAGAATCACCGTTAGCCTTAGCTTGCTATTTAAGGGGTAAGAACATTTCCACCACAGTTCGCGTTTTCCATTTATGCTAAGATTTGATCTGATTGATTGTATTGATCTCTTGTTCTCTCTTCCTTTGTCTCTTTTCCTTCTTGATATTTATGGGTTTATTTATATTTTTCAAATCAGCTTCTACATTTAAATGCCATGATGTAAATTTGTATACAAGTTGTGTCAGCATTAAGGAATTTAGGCCAAACTCTAGAAAATTAAATTCACAGAAAGAAGAGCAAGCTAATTTGTTAACTGCAGGGATGCCAGTGATATTATGCCTATGTGTTCAATTTGGTTTTGAGCTTCCCAGATGCCAAGGGCATGATGGCTTATGGAAATTTTTATTATACTATAGAAAATAAGACAGCAATTCGTTGAGAAAGAGAGAATTTCCTGAAACTTAACTTGTGAGATCTTGAGTAATAAACTTTTATTTTTCAGTCTTGCATTCTCAAAATTTGTTTGCTTCAAGATTTGGAAATAAACAGGCAGAGGTGGTATAGAAAATGAAGAAAAATCTTAATATGACATTTGGCCTCCAGGGCTGTATTTTTTATTGTTGTCATTTTTGGAAGAGCCTTGATTCAGTTTAGCAGCGATGAGCCCAGGCCCCTGCTGCCAGCACTATGTAGAAGTCTGGCCCCAGAGTGGGAAAGACAGACATGGGAAAGAAATCAAATTTGTTTCCCACTATTGCATTTGGTAAGGGCATTGGAACATTTTTGAAGCATTCACTTTGACTTCAAAGTGATATAAGAGGAATTAATTGGCCTGGATCTTCCCTCTCCTTCCCTCGGGGTTGAGGTGGGTCTTGGCAGCACAGGTCAAATGTGAAGGTGTTTCTGTTTTGGACCAGTTGATGGACTTCCTGTGATGTCACCAAATGCATTCATGCTGCCCACTCTTATAGTTGCATTTGCCTACTGGGGATGACTTTTGCCTGAAGACCTCCCAAGCCCTACAGAGCTGTCTTGGTTACAGTTTTCTCCATCTCTCCAGGCAGTGATTTTCTATTTTATTAAATAAAATAAAAATTAATTTTTTTTTTTAGAGACAAGTTTTGCTATGGTGCCCAGGCTGGTCTTGAACTCCTGGGCTCAAGGGATCCTTCTGCCTCAGCCTCCTGAGTAGCTGGGATTATAGGCACAGGCCACCCAAGCAGTGACTGCTGAGATGTAAACATCTTGGGAAGGGCGGGAAATCTGCTATCAGACACTAATGGTCCTGGTAAAGTAGTTGGTAGGAACTAATTTACCAGGGCTATTTCCACCCATGGCAGGAAGAACTTCGGGTGGGTGCTTTTAGGTCTTCCAAGTAGAAAAGAAATCTAATGCAGGGGATTGGAGGTTCTTATGGTCAGCAGAAGCGCTGGGAAGCAGTTGCTTGGTAGGTGATTCAGTGTCTCCCTCAAAAAGTGCCCATCCTGGGTCTCTGTAACCTCAGCAGGGCCGCCTTTGCGCTTGCTTGTAGCTCCAAAGTGGGTGATTTAACCTCAGTCCCTAGATTTGATCTCTGTCCACCTATGTGCCCGCATCTGCCACTGGAGAACAATAGGGACTTCTCCCTTCTTTCCTCCCTCCAGATCTTACACAGCAAGTTCATTGGTAGACCCTAACCCAGAGACACACAGGGACAGGGGTTCTGGGAAATGTGACTTTTCCCTGTGGGGCAGAGGCATGGAAGGTGAGGCTGGGATGCTCAGGGGCCAGTTGAGAGTCCAGGGAATTTCCTCATCTCTGTCCAGGGACTGTGGTCTTCCTCTCCTTCCCCCACTGCCACCAGCCCATGAGGGCCTGGTTATGGGTGCAGAGTAGAAGATCTGTGATGGGTATGGCCATGCTCAAGTTTCCACTCTCCCACCCTGGCCTTCCCCAGTTTCCTGGGTCTGGTTTTCTTTCCTCTCTTGAAGTCCTGGAGTGCTCTGGTGTCAATTTTGATGTCACTCTTAGGGGAATCTGACCCCTGAGACCGGACAGGCCCCATTGTTTGCTCTTATGGGACCTCATGCATCTCCTTCATGGCATGCATCCCATCTGCAGCTCAATGCTCATCTGTGGAAGGACTTCTTTACTGTTCTGGGTCCCTGATAAGCTAAATTCCATGAGGTCAGGAATTGCGTCTTTCTTCATATCTCTATTCCCAGAATTCCTCACAGCATGGCCCTCAAAAAATATTGTTTGAATGGAGGGTTAAAGTCACGTTTTCCATTTTTTTTTTTCAAAGCTAGATCACTGCTTAGGAAGCTTTGTAGGACAGTTGATTATGAAATTTAATAAGAATGATTCATCATTTCTCCCTAGTGGTAAAGAATTCCACCATTTACAAATCACTTTCTCTGCGTTCATTCATGCATGCATTCATTCATTCATTCATGCATGCATGCATGCATTCATCTAGGAAGTCTTTTTGAAATGTCTACCATGTATATGACAGAGTAGGTCTGCTGTTTACCTGTGATTTTACTAACTTAAGATAGGCTCAGCACTGTGGAGGGATGGCTTATTTCTAAGTGGCTGAAAATCAACATATATCTACCTTATTAATTTGCCAAATGCCCCAGCACTGGGCCTTTGGGTGCCTCAAGGAAGATGTAAATGCAAACAAAATACGTGATGGTAGTAATTATTATCAATTGTCCTGGTTACACCCTCTAAGTGGTCGATTCATAAAAAATGAGTTTTAGGAATAGCATCATCAGTAAAAACTGATGATTAAAAACAGGTATAATTATGATTTTTAGCATCTTCGCCACTCTTGGTGCAAATGCAGTGTATTTAGAATTGACTTTTGTGCTTTTGAAAATATCAGCCTGCTAAAATCCCTTATTAGCAGGAACTCACTGTGGATTAAATGAAATTCTATAGCCTAAGGAAACGTATTTGTGGCTCAATAGTCTGGACACATGAGAAGTGTTACACAAGGGAATGTGATTTATGAAAAAGTTTTCTGACTTGGCTGCAGTTTTCCTTGAGTCCATAAATGCCAAAACGTTTAGGCAATAGTCTAAGTATTTACCTGATGCGAGTGAACTGTCATAGTAAGGGCTGGGTGTTGGAAAGCCACAAGCGGTGGGGGTGAAGGGGCATCCTTGGCCCATGCTGCCCCACGGCTCTCCCTCAGGCATCCCTTCCCGGCTCCTCTCCCTCCTGCCGTTTCATCGGGCTACTTGCTGGGGTCCCATGCCTGTGCCAGCCCCACCTCTGCCGGGCAAAGCAAGTGAGGAGATGCTGCCTCTCAAAAGGGAGAACCAGCAGAGCCCTGAATCTTGCAACTAACTTGGCATCTTTTAAGTTCCAGGGTCCCATCAACACTAGGTCTCCCAGCTGTAAGAGAAGTCCCTGATACACGCTTTGTGGCTTTGTTGCAAGACTAAAAGGATAGTTGTGTGATCCCAATAGAAATGTCTGCAAGCTCAAGTTCAGTTGAGTCCACAGCAGAAACTGGCAGTTGTATCACAGAGCTGTTTGCTTTGTGCTGTCACCCACTCTAGCCAGAGGCATCTCAAGGAGCAACTCTGTTCTAACTCCTCCTTGGTCAATGCTGTCAAAGAGAGGCCAACACGGCGAGGCCAATCATGGTTCTCAAGATGGGACCACCCTGGTCAAAGGTTCTCGGAGGCCTCATGTCCTGGGCTGGGGGCAGCATGAAGATTGATGCTGCATTGAAGGCATTGGCTGCTAGTATTCAGTAAAGAATGGGTTCCATCTTGGCTGACTTGGGAAGTTTTGGACATTTCCATGTAACTGTCACATTGAAGCTGGTTCACTGAGTTCTTCCTCTGCCTTTGAATTGCTGATTTTTTTTTTTTTTTTAGTTAAAAAAGCACAAGTAAACTGATGAGCTCTTGGGTGGCATCTGCTGTTCCCAGCCGTGGGAAGTGGTGGTAAAGCTGGGGCCACGCGGCATGCTGGGTGACTGCTGAATTCAGCCAATGCCATGCTGAGTAGGAGGGGGCATGGCAGAGTCACATGTGTAGAGGGTGCCCACCTGAGAAGGTGAGAATGGAAATGTTTCCTTGATGGGTTTGCACTGCTCCCTGGAAAGAGGAGACTTGCTGAGAGCAGCAAGGTGATAGCAAGTCTTCACAGTCACAGCACACTATCTGAATTAGTGCTTGCCCCTGTGGAGTTCTGTATGGATTTTATAACAAGCCTGTGACACTGGCACCATGTGCCTGCCATGGGCCACTGTGGAGATCTGCCAAGTTCCCACAAGGAATTTGGGGTGTGGGGGCCTCCTGCTTTGGTGCCATCCCTAGTGATTTCTGCTTAGAGCTCGTATTTCTCCCTTTACCTTTGAGTGGGACCACGCCCCTCCACTTGCCAAAGGCTCCCTGTGCCTCCTGACTCTTCTCTGCTACCTGAAACCCTTCTCGACTCCTCCCTCTCTCTCTACCCAGTCACATTCCCCAGGGTCTTCAGGGTCAAGCTCAAGGTTTATCTTACCCCCAAAACCCTCCTCAGCCACATTGCCTAATTTATTCCTTTTGCCCAAATTCTGTACCTGAGATGAGACTGGATCATCCAAGCAGCCCCAGGGAGGTAGCCCAGGGGCAATTAGAGCATTGTGTCTATGGAAACACACATGGTACTGGCATCCATCCCCCCGACCAAGCTCTGTGCCCTGTGAAACCCTGGGCCCGTGTCTATTTCCAGCCATCCCTGCTCCCAGGAATTACGCCATTCCTCCACAGTTTAGGTATCTGGCCTCAACCTTTACCCTAGCAATTCCACCCAGGTATTTCAGAATGCTTTGCAACACGCAGGTGCCTTCTTAGGAGTGGGGGTATTTGCCAACAAACCAGCCATGAGCCTGCACCCAAAGAAAGCCTTTTACAACGACATGAAGACAGTGTGATGCTCTTGATGCTTGGGAAGGCCTCGCAATGCACAAGGGGGCAGTGATTGAAGGGGTCAAAGAGAATCTCATCTGCATACTTGGGGGCGGCTAGCTGTCTGGTATGCAAATCCAAAGACACGTCTCCAGTCACACCTATGCTTCCCAGCCCTTCTTTCCTCCTGTGATGGAGTTAACTCCTCCCTCCCCAGTGGTCCACAAAACAATAGGCTTTCCCAGGTGTTCTCAAGAGCTCCTCTCCCCTCTACCTGAGGGCTCCCAGCCATGAGGAATTTCAGGGCTCAAAGGGGTCTGGAAAGGCTCTGGGCAAGTCGACAGCAACCAATGTGAAAATAGATGGTTCACTCACACACTCAGCTCCCTATCTGGTCCACTCTAGTTATTCATTTCAAAAATATGAGGGCAGCTTTTTAATAGACTAGTTTCCTTATGTGGGGAAAATGTGTGTGAATGACATTTGTTCTCGTTGGGTGGAATTGAAGACATCTTTAGGTGTCACTTAATAGTGCTGAAAGGGCCTTTTCACCCTTAGCTAATTTTTCTAGGATTTCTGTGGGACCAAAGTGGGCAGGGGACAAGTATATTTGGTTCTGGGGGGCACTTATCTCCTAGCATCGCCTTGCATTGACTCCTTTCAAGGTAGAAAACGCTCCCAGTCTGTTATTTCTAGAAGGAAGCCTTGCCTTTAGCATCATCATCATCTCATTACCATAATCACCATCATTATCATCACCATCATCATCACCATTATCACCATCACCATCATCATTATCACCATCATCATCACCATCTTCATCATCATCATCACCACCATCACCACCACCACCATCATCCTCCTTGTCATCATCATCATCATCATCATCTTTTACTAAAGTGAGAGATAGGGCCAACTCCATTGAACTGTGTACCTTTAATTCTGACAAGCTTTCCCTTCCTCTCACTTTCTCCAGCACTTTTCTGAGCTTCTGTTATAACAAGTTTTAGAATTTGATTACAGCACCATCTACTGGGTACTAGACTTCCCATTTTTCTAGGCCTTTCCTATACATTGACATTTGTTTCTTCTTTCTGTTTCTTCCTCCGCTCTCTCCTGCTTTTTCCCCTCATGAAAGTAACAATTGTTAGTTTGAAAAGGTTCCATCAATTAATTCATAAAAGTGAAGCTCTTCTAAAATGAGGAAAAGCTTACATCCCTTGCCAATAAACACAAAGACAATGGCCCGGGCTTACTGCGATGCATTTCATATAATTATTTCCCACGATCAATAACCTCATCAGTAGGTTCAGTGATGGGGACATCACGGTAATGAACGGCTGGGTCCAGCAGCCATCAGAAGTGCTGTCCTTATCCCTGTCACCTCTGAGCTGCCGAAGGGCATGACGGGAATCAGGGCTCTGCCTGGCCAAAGGATTAATCATAGTTATCCCTAACTCATATTCGTGTAATTTGCCTTCCTAATGCAGCCTGCCCCGAATTGATCAGCATGGATTTCTTGCTGCACAATAGGCCACTCTTGTGGTGTAGAGGAGAGTGAGAAGGACGCTGTGTACGTGGCAGGGAAGGGACAAATTGGATTAGTCATGCTCAGGAAGTGACAAAAACTGAATCACACCAGACCACTGCTGAAGCATGTTTCTGGAAGCCAGGCTAGAACTTCTGGGGACTTTGGGAAGGGAAGGAGAGATGGCTGCACACACTCACAATATTCTTTAGGGGCCAGGCAGAGACGTGGGCCTCTCCATCTCAGTCAGGGCCACAGGAGGAGCAAGGTTCCAGGACGGCAGGAAAAGGGACTTTCTTGTTGTGATCTTTTAATTCCCAGTTCCTAAAGGGCACCCACTATGCTTTTCCAAAGACCTTTAAAAGAAAAGTCCCAGGATTTGGAACTCTGAGGTGATGCCTGCTTTAGAATATGCAGAGATGGAGGCCATGGCTTCACATTTGCAATTGAGTGGCTCAAATCAAATGCAAACAGCAGGATCCTTCCTTTTGCCATAGCAAAGACTACTTAATCTCACCATTTCTTTCACTCTAGATGTGGTTGTGATGGGTAGTAGGAAAAAGTCTCCATCCATGGAGTATTTCCTACTCTTAGACAATGGTTCCTAAGTTTGGCCCTGGCTGGTCCATTTGGAGACTGGATCTTACTGTTCTCAACATACTCTGAACCTTTTCTCACCTCTGGCAACCTTTTCTCATCTCTGTGCCTTCGCATAGGCTGGTCCCTCTGCCTGGAATGCCCTTCTCTCCATTCTTTCCCTGTAAAACTCAGCTCAGCTGGCAGCTTTGAGGTGAGACCCTCATTGTCTCCCAGCAATTAGTCTGAATCCTGCTGTATCTGGTTCATCCCTGGGGTGTAGTGTGTGCCACCTTCTCTTTTAGTTACTTGTCTGGTGCCTTCCTTCCTATTGAGCCAAGAGACAGGAGACCCCACCTCTTCTACCTTGGTGTCTGTACTAGTTTGTTCTAGCATTGCTACAAAGAAGTACCTGAGACTGGGTAATTTATAAAGAAAAGAGGTTGAATTCACTCACGATTCTGCAGGCTGTACAGGAAATGTGATTCTAGCATCTGCTTGGCTTCTGGGGAGGCCTCAGGAAACTTACATCCATGGTGGAAGACGGAGGGGGAGCCAGCACTTTACATGGCTGGAAGAGGAAGAAGAGAGGGAGGGAGGAGATGCCACACTGAACCAGATCTCAGGAGAACTCACTCACTATACCGTACCAAGTGGGTATGGGGCTAAACCATTCACAAAAACTCCACTCCCATGATCCAGTCACCTCCCACCAGGCCTCTAACACTGGGGATTATAATTCGACATGTGATTTGGGTGGGGCCACAGATCTAAACCACATCAGTGTCTCTGTATCCTTTAGCCTAGCACATAGTGCTCTCAATCCCAGTTTGTTTATTCATTAGCTCACTTGTACTGAGTGTACTGAGCACTGGCTTGGTTCTTGATGCTGGGGACATGGTAATAAGCAAAGTGGTCTGCTTCTGTCCCTGTGTAGCACGTAATCTCATAGAGGAGGCAGACATTAGTTGAATAGCCCCACAGGTCTATGCACAGAAGGATGAGGGCCCAGTGATGTTCAGCAAGCGCAGTAGGAACTGACCTCAAAGATCAGGGGAGGCTTCCTGAAGCTGGTGACCTATGACCTGAATTCTGCAGGGTGAGGCAGAGGGACAGAATGAAGATGGGTGGGACAGTGGGTGGGGAAAGTGTGTCAGAAAAGGGAAGATCCTGCTGGAAGGGTCTGACCATGAAGATGTTTGGCAGGTATGGGTTGAGTTGCATCTCCCTGAAAACTCTGCTCAGTCCTGGTACCTGTGAATGTGACCTCATTTGGAAATAGGGTCTTTGCAGCTGTTATCAAGTAAAGATGAGGTAATATTGAAGTAGACTGGGCCCTAAATCCAATATGACTGGTGTCCTTATAAGAAGAATGGAGGGAGATACACAGGGAGGAGAATGCCATGTGAGGACACAGACACACGAGGGAGGTCGCCTTGTGACAGTGGAGGCAGACAGGGAAGTGCTGCAGCTGGAAGCCCAGAAACCCCGAGAGCTGCCGGGCACCCCTGGAAGCCACAAGAGGCAAGGAAATATCCTCCCCTCCAGCCTGCAGAGGGAATGGGGCAAAATCCACACCTTAATTTTGGACTTCTGGTCTCTAGACAGGGAGAAAATAAGTTCCCGCTGTTTTAAGCCACTAGGTTTGTGGAGATTTGTCATGGCAGTTCTAGGGAATATAGGAATGGTAGGTTTGGGGAAATGAGAGTGTGGCACAGCGTGGCTGGTCTGAGGAGAGGGAAGGAGAGAGGAGAATGAGATGAGGCTGGCAGTGTGGGCAGCAGCCAGCATCATGGGGGTGTGTTCATTGTGTTCAGGATGTGTTTTTCATCCTAAGAGCAGTGCGTTTTAGGAACACACACTTCTCTGCTGTGGTATGGGGTGGCCTGGAGGCCAGGACTGAGAGTAGTGTGGACAGTGGGGTGGCTGGTGATGTCCTAAACTAAGTGGCAGTGGAAGGAAGCTGAGGGATGGGAGAGATAAATGGTAAATGGTTGAATTTGGAATAAATAAGGGAATGAGTGGGACCATGCCACCTACAGAGGACGAATGAAGACCGTCTTTCAGGGGAAACTCCCTGCATTCTAGAGCAGAGGGGCCAAGGCGCAGGAGTGACCTTGGGACAGAAGAAGCGTTGCTACCTCTCTTCTATAACAAGGAGGATTTAAGTATCGTTGTTATGGGTCCTGCCCTAAAGGTCCCCACAGCAACGTCATGCTATCTCATGAAAGCTGCCAAGAGGCTGCTGCTGTTCCCCGGTTACAGATGGGGCAGACTTAGAGATGTTCAGTAACTTCTCTCAAGTCCCCAGGGATGGCAAAGTAGCAGCACTGGAAGCCAGTTCTCCGTGCTTCCCCAATGCCTGTCCAACTTCGTTCTCACCACACGACTATCAGACACCTCCTGAGAGTGCTCTCTGACTCCATCAGCATACACCAGCCAGGCCAGAGCCTACTGAAATGATTCTCAATCTTTTTTCTCTTTTAAATGTTATTTTATTTTGTCTCGTTATCTGCATCTTGCTTCTTTGTGGGGGTGGAACAAGGTGAGAGTGAAATGCATGCAACAGATACACAACTAAAAGAAAAAGAGGGAACAGAGGGCCAGATCAGATGGCACTGCCTGCTGACAACACCTCTTGGGGTCAGCCGGTGGCACCAGCACCTTGAGAATATAAAGTGTTTCTACAGAGGAGGTGACTGGTTTCCTGGGCTGAGCTTAATAGAGACTTCAGGTTTAAGATGATGGTGACGTGGAAATGTAGACCTGGTGCCTGGTGCTCAGTTAAAGATGAAACAGGACAGAAGCTTGGAGCATCTAGTATCAGTCTTGGGCTGTCTCACAAAAGATCTTCCCCTAATGATGAAGAGGAGGATTCTGTACCCTTTGGGGATAGCCTGGAGGGACAGGAAGAGGCAGTGACCAGACCCATATTCCAATCTGGCTCTGTTGCACCCTTGCTGTGTCTTTGGCTTCTCTGGGCCTCAGTTTTTTCTTCTGTAAAATGAGGGATTGTACAAAATGACCTTATGTTCTACTCGAAAATGCAACAATCATAATCTTATTCTTAATATATCATTAAGACATAAAATTAGAGTTTATGTATTCCCTGCAAGTTTGTGTTGTCTTGAATCCACAGCAACAGAGCTCACCACTGCCCTCTTTGTTCTGGCCTTGGTCTTAGCTCTCACATGAAATGCAATTCTTGGATTCAAACACTATCAGTAGGTCAAGTTTTTTGTTTGTTTGTTTTTTTCTAGTGTGTTTGTCAAAGGGAAAGGGAAGGAGCTGCTGCTGTTTGTGATGTTCCTATATCGTGTCATATCCTGTGCAGGCCCAGGGTCGCTGACTACCCTTCCGGTCCTTGTTTTCCTTTATTTCTGTTGTGCTATACCACCAGCCTACTGATAGTATTTCTGTTGTTCCATCCCACCAATCCCACTAAATGACAAAACTAACAAAGTGCATTTTGGGGAGGTGGGTGTATCCTCTAGAAAACTCTAGTAGTGTAATGGCTGAGCCAAGGGAATTTGTTGCCAAATTTTCTTCTAAAGGGGTTGATTTTGCTACTTAATGAACCACCCTAAAACTCAGTGGCTTAAAAGAAAAATCATTTATTCTCCTGGGCCTTCAGGTTGACTGGAGATCAGCTGATCATGGCTAGTCTCATTCGTGTGTCTGGGAATCTGCCAGGGACCAGACCATCTAGGCTGGGCTCAGCAGGGTTGGTTCATCTCTGCTTCATATGCCTCTCATCCTCCTGGGATCAATGGGCTAGCCTGGGTATGTTCTTATGGTCATGGCAGAGGCCCAAACGGGCAAGCCCAACTGCATAAGCACTTTACAAGCGTTTGGCTACATCATATTCACTCACACTCTGTCAGCCACAGCAAGTCACATGGTCACCCCAAAGGCAAGGACAGGGAGGTATCCTCTGCCTCTTTAGTAGGAGAAACTACAAAGTCATGTGGCAAAGGGTGTGGACATAGGGAGGAACCAAGAAGCAGGGCCCTTAATGCACTTTGTAGTTTTACAAATCACATGTGCATACTGATACTATCTCTCTTTCATATTTGTACTTTCCTTCTCCCAATGACAACTGTGCTTCTCACCTACATCAATCTAGTTGCTCATCTTCGAGGTATGCAAAATAGTGTCAGAATTACTATCCCAAGAGCACTACCACCAACAAACTCACCAAGTTAAAGTGCAAGATTTTTTTGTAACTATTCTTATCCTTTGAATACATCCCACTAAGTGTGTAGAGTCAGAGCACTGAGATCAAAAATTACTTGAACTAATGCTTTTTTATGAATGGTTATAAGTTTGATATGCAGATAGAATTTGTTTCTGTTTGTATTAGATTTTAGGGTTTGCTTTTGTTTATCCTTTTTTACTTAGTATTTTTTAAATATGTAAAACATGCCATGGTTCAAAAGCCAAAACCACGTAAAAAGGAATACTCAGAGAAATCTCGCCCCAAACCTCCTCTCTCCACCTCATTCCTACTTACTCCCTATAGGTAGACATTTTTATTAGATTTTGGTTTATCATTCTGTGTGTCTTTTTATGAAAATGAGCACATGTGTATGTATATAACATGTATATATGTGTATACATATGTAAGTTTATTAACTCTATTGAGTGGATATGCATTAGTGTATTCAAACACTCCCAGGAGTGCACATTTGGTGGAGGTCGGTGTATCATTAGGAAAAATTCTAGTAGTGCAATGGCTGGGCCAAGGGAATTTGTTGCCAGATTTCCCTCTAAAGGCCTTGTGCTATTTTGTACTTGTGCAATCAGCATATGAGAGTTAACACAAGCCCCGTCTTCATGAGGATATTGAGGGAGAAGAAATGAAAGTTTTGGGAATTGTCCAGTGACTTGAGCTTTTGTGACAGGGAACTTCCAGTTTCCCAAATTAGTCCTTGTGCAGTGCAGGTGTGATTGGTTCGAATTTTCTCTATGATCACCTCAGAACATCCATTTTGCCAAGAGTGTTATTCCCTTTTTCTGTTCATTTTCTAGGGCTGCTTTAACAGATGATCACAAACTTGGTGGCTTTAAACAACAGAAATTTATTTTCTCGCAGTTCTCGGGGCCAGATGTCTGAGATCAATATTGATATGGTTTGGCTCTGTGTCCCCACCCAAATCTCAACTTGTAGCTCCCACAATTCCCACATGCTGTGGGAGGGACTTGGTGGGAGATGGTTGAATCAATGGGGTGGGTCTTTCCCATGCTGTCTCATGATGGTGAGTCTGTCTCATGAAATCTGATGGTTTTAAATGGGAGTCTCCCTGCACAAGCTCTCTTTGTCTGCTGCCATTCATGTAGGACATGACTTGCTCCTTCTTGCCTTGTGCCATGATTGTGAGGCCTCCCCAGCCACAAGGAACTGTAAATCCATTAAACCGCTTTCCTGTATAAATGACCCAGTCTTAGGTATGTCTTTATCAGCAGTATGAAAATGAACTAATACAGTGAATTGGTACCAGTAGAGTAGGGTGCTGCTGAAAAGATACCTGAAAATGTGGAAGTGACTTTGGAACTGGGTAACAGGCAGAGGTTGGAACAGTTTGGAGGGCTCAGAAGAAGACAGAAAAATGTGGGAAAGTTTGGAACTCCCTAGAGACTTGTTGAATGGCTTTGACCAAAAGCCTGATAGCAATATGGACATTGAAACCCAGGCTGAGATGATCTCAGAAGGAGATGAGGAACTTGTTGGGAAGTGGAGCAAAGGTGACTCTTTTTATGTTTTGGGAAAGAGACTGGCAGCCTTTTGTCCCTGCCCTAGAGATTTGTGGAACTTTGAACTTGAGAGAGATAATTTAGGGTATCTGGCAGAAGAGATTTCTAAACAGCAAAGCATTCAAGAGGTGACTTGGGCTTTGATAAAGACATTCAGTTTTATAAGGGAAGCAGAGCATAAAAATTTGGAAAATTTGCAGTCTGACAACATGATAGAAAAGATTTCTGAGGAGAAATTCAAGCTGGCTCCAGAAATTTATGTAAGTAACAAGGAGTGGAATGTTAATCCCCAAGAGAATGGGGAAAATATCTCCAGGGCATGTCAGAGAACTTTGTGGCAGCCCCTCACTTCACAGGCCCAGAGGTTTAGGGGGAAAAAATGGTTTCGTGGGCCTTGCCCACGGTCCCTCTGCTGTGTGCAGTCTAAGGACTTGCTGCCCTGTATCCCAGCCACTCCAGCCATGACTAAAAGAGGCCAATGTATGGCTTAGGTTGTTAGTCAGAGGGTGAAAGTCCCAAGCCTTGGGACCTTCCACATGATGTTGAGCCTGTGGGTTCACAGAAGTCAAGAACTGAAGTTTGGGAACCTCGGCCTAGATTTCAGAGAATGTATGGAAACATGTGGATGCCCAGGCAGGTTTGCTGCAGGGGATGGGCCCTCATGGAGAACCTCTGCTAGGGCAGTGTGGAAGGGAAATGTGGGGTTGGAGCCCCCACACAGAGTCCCCACTGGGACACCACCTAGTGGAGCTGTGAGAAGAGGGTCATCGCTGTCCTCTAGACCTCAGAATGGTAGATCCACTGACGGCTTGCAAACTGTGCCTGGAAAAACCACAGACACTCGATACCATAAAAGCAGCGAGGAGGGGGCCTATACCCTGCAAAGCCACAGGATTGGAGCTGCCCAAGACCATGGGAACCCACTTCTTGCATCAATGTGACCTGGATGCGAGACATGGAGTCAAAGGAGATCATTTTGGAGCTTTAAGATTTGACTGCCCCACTGGATTTTGGACTTGCATGGGGCCTGTAACTCCTTTGTTTTAGCCAGTTTCTCCCATTTGGAACAGTTATATTTACCCATGACTGTACTCCCATTGTATCTAGGAAGTAACTAACTTGCTTTTGATTTTACAGGCTGATAGGCAGAAGAGACTTGCCTTGTCTCAGATGAGACTTTGGACTGTGGACTTTTGAGTTAATGCTGAAATGAATTAAGACTTTAGGGGACTATTGGAAAGGCATGCTTGGTTTTGAAATGTGAAGAGATGAGATTGGGGGGGGCGGGGGAGGAATGATATGGTTTGGCTCTGTGTTCCCACCTAAATCTCACCTTGTAGCTTCCATAATTCCCACATGTTGTGGGAGGGACTCAGTAGGAGATGGTTGAATCATGGGGGCAGGTCGTTCCCCTGCTGTTCTCATGATGGTGAGTGAGTCTGATGAGATCTGATGGTTCTTAAAACAGAGGTCTTCTCTCTGCACAAGCTCTCTTTGCCTGCTGCCATCCATGTAAGAAGTGACTTGCTCCTCCTTGCCTTGTACCATGATTGTGAGGCCTCCCCAGCCACGTGGAACTGTAAGTCCTTTAAACCTCTTTCTTAAATAAATTACCCAGTCTCATGTATGCCTTTATCAGCAGTGTGAAAATGGACTAATATATATATCATTGGGCTGGAATCAAGGTGCCCTCAGAGCTGTGCTTTCCCTGGAGGTTCCAGGCAAGAAGCCATTCCTTACCTCCTCCAGCTGGGGTGGCTGCTGGCAGTCCTTGGCTTGTGGCCATGTCACCCCAGACTCTGCCTCTGTGGTCACACCTCCTTCTCCTCTGTGTCTGTGTATAAAATCTTCCTCTGCCCCTCAGATGAGGATGCACGTGTTTGACTTTAAGGACCATCCACATAATCCAAGATAATGTCTGTCTCAAGATCCTTAATCTAATCACATCATATCTGTAAGGGTTCAACCTTTTTAATGTCATATAAGGTAACAGTCTCAGGTTTCAAGGATGAGGATGTAGATGTACTTCGGTGAGGGCATTATTAGCCTAACACAATCAAGTGCTTCTATGCGTTTTCTCATGTCATTCTCAAAATTTTCATGAGAAGGATAAATCCTGACTCACTGTACCAAGTCCACAGGTGGGGGATAGTGACTTAGAGAGCTGAGGGCATCCAGTTGCAGGTCTAGAAGAACCTCTGGGACCAATCTGTTCGCCAGAGGATGACTCCAGAGAGAATCGCCCCATTTCTGAAAGCACCATGGTTCCAGATGTTGGCCTGGACCCTGTCACTAAACAGCTTTGTGCTAACTGATGTCTGCTAACTATACAGGGAGCCTGAAAAAGCATGTTCTTTGTAGTCAGACCAAGTTGCATTTGACTGTACTCTATGAACTTGGGGATTACTCACTTTCCTTGAGCCTTAATTTCCTCATTTGTAAAATAGGAATCATAGGAGAGGTGGGATAACATTTGCCAAACATGAATCCCACCCTCAGACTTGAGATGCAAAGAAACGTTTTCTTTCTTTATGTTTCCACATGAAATCCCACCTGCTTCCAACTTGACCACTTGGCAAGAATCCCCCAGCAGTCACCCAGGGCCACTCTTCTCTTCCCGGGCACTTTGTTGAGATTCAGCAGGTAGCAACTCAAGAACGGGCAAGTGAGGCCTCGGGAGGTGAGGCCTCAGGCAGGTCAGGCCAGGGCCATTCACTCACCACCGATAACTCCTCGCCCGGGTTCCCCCGTCCACTGGAAGGTTTCTCAGAGGTTGTGATCATAAGCAAGGCCACGAGGGGCTTCTGGCACTGTCTCCACAGGTAAGTGAGGTCCCAGTGCCCACCACTCACAGTACCCTCAAAAGTGCATCCTGTTCCAGTCCAAGTGGGCCCCCATCCCCAACCTATCTTTGAAACTGAGAGCCTGACCCTCCCCTGCCCTCAGAGATGACCTGGAGAAATGCCCTCAGGTTATTCAAAAACAGGTTCTGTTTAGGGAGGTCTCTTGGAGGTCCTGACAAGTTCTCTTCGGAGATTAAAACCCCCAAAATCTGTGTCTGTACCCCCTGAACCCCACAGGGAATGAGGAAATCTCAGACAGGAAAAGTCTGGTCCTGCTGGGGGTGAGGTGGGTGTAAGGAAGAAAATTCCTTTTATTCCCTAGAGCATATAACAAAGAAAAAAAAGAACAAGAAACAATTCTCTTTCCAGCACAGACCCTGGGACGCAGCAGATCTGGGCTGCAGGTGAATCCCCTGTCGCGGCACCCCACCCCCTGCATTTTCCCTGGCCACCGTCCACCCAGAACCCGGAAGAGCATGAAGGCCCAGGGCCAGTCAGTGACAGTAATGGTGATGGGGGAGGGGGCTGCTTTGTAGTTCATCCTCTGGCTGGGACTTCCTGGAAGGGAAGGTGGTGGCATTGGAAGCCGGATCCACTGGGGAACAGTGGGCTCAGCTGCGACAAACAAAATGGAAGGACTGAGCAGCCCAGGACCCAGGCCTTTGGGACAGCGGGTCAGGGAGCCCTCTCTTAGGCTTTGTTGGGAGGATCAAAGGTTGAGTGCTGGCCCCTGGAAAGGGAGGCCCCTGGGAGAATGGGAGCTCTTTGGGAAGGGGGGTGTCAGAAAGTAAACCTGAGAAGAGCTAGGGCTGGAGGGTATGTTTTCATCTTCCAGGAAGTTGCAGAGAACGTTGGTCAAGTTGTGAGGGCGGGTGAGTTCTTAGAGGAGCGTTTGCAGCCATAGGAAGAGTCTGCCTTTGGGAAGTTGGCGGCACCTGCACAATCTCTTTAGTGCAACTCAGCTCCACTCGCAGGCTCACTGAGAGGAGCGTGTGGCTCTGCGCCTCTGGCTGTTCTGGAACAGTCTGAGTTTGGGGAAGAGGGTTAGAGTTACTTTTTCAGTGGAGGCAAGTGGCAAGTGCTGTCCACACTCTCTCTAGTTTTCCATCCAGACCACGTGGAAGAGAATAAATTTGGGGCCAGTGGGGAGTCTCTGTGGTTCTTTTCGGGTCCCACGCCCTGATTGCTTCTCACGCTATCGCTGTGGCCCCAGCAGTCCTGATTAGGAGCCAGGGTTCAAGGGGGAGGTGCTTGATCTGTCACACAGGGAGGAAGGAACAGCTGAGAGGCAAGCCAGGTATGAGTGCTCCCCAGGGTTCCCCCCATATCTTAGCCAGCACGTGGTGGCAGCCAGATGTACCCAAGACAGCTGTCCGGCAGCACCACGGGACTGGGTATCCACTTAAACCTGAGGAGCCTGAACTTGTCTTGCCACCCAGGTAGGGGGTAGTATTCTATGATGTTATCCATGCTTCTTTCTCTGGCATTTCCTCTTCCATCCTAGTATAGGCAGCAGAAGAGCAAAAATTCAAATAATCTGCTTTTGACTTCCAGCAGCCTAGGTCTAAGCACAGGAAAATATCTGAAAGAATGCAAATCAGTGAGAGAAGAAGAGAGAGCTTTGGTGCTTGTGGGAAGGGAAGGAGAAGCAGACCCCTCTCTGGATTTGGGGACTGAGAGCAGAGGAGACACACACCTCCCATTCCCCGGGGAAGGCCTGGGAGCATGTGAAGTCTCAGAACTGCCCTTGACTCATTATGGTGCCAGAGCTGCAGGGCAGAAAGAGCCAGATGTGGGTGTCTTGGTGCAGGGAGGTTGAGAGTCCCCAGAGAGGTATAGAAGCAGCCAGATGGTTCCTGGGTGTTGAAGAGGGGCTGGAGACAGTAGGAGTGGTGGTGGGGTGGAGAGGGAGAGAGACCATGTGGTTGAGCTGGGAGGCAGGAGCGAGGTAGAGTCTACATGGATCATCAGGACTGGCTCAGGAACTGAGACCAGCAGGGAATAAGGACATGTTGGTGGCCAGGTGGTGAGATGACAAGGACCAGACCCCGTTGCCTGACATCTTAGCCACATGTAAGCCCCAAGTGCAGCCCCAGGGTTGGCTGACAGAGCACTGAGTTAGTTGAAAATGAGTTTTAGAGAAAGGGGGACTCGATAGAAATTCAGTTCACTTTCACTGAGCAGAAGTTACATTTCTTGCTCACCTGGTTTCCTAATGACTAGATTTTTCCAGCTGAGAATTAATTCACCTTTGAAACCACCTGCTTCTGGTCACTTAATTGTAGAGGAACAGACAGAGATCATACACACTCATACACACTCACATACACACATCCCCATTATTGCAGAGACACAGAGATCTCACACACACTCATACACACTCACACACATACCCATTGTAGAGGAAAGAGTCACACACATCATACACACCCACATACAACATCCCCATTATTGCAGAGGGAACAGACAGAGTCTACATACCGAGCACACTCACATACACACATCCCCATTATTGCAGAGGAACAGACAGAGATCTCACACACATTCATACACACTCACACACACCCCAGTTATTGTAGAGGAACAGATACCACACACACTCATATACGCTCATACACACACCCATTATTGCAGAGGAACAGAGAGCACACACACTCACACACACACCCCCATTATTGTGGAGAAACAGAGATCACACACACTCACAAACACACAGCCATTATTGTAAAGGAACAGAGATCATATACATTTTCACACACACCCCCATTATTGCAGAGGAACAGAGATCACACACACTCATACACACTCACATATACTTCCGTTATTGTAGAGGAACAAAAATCACACACACTCATACACATTCATACACACCCCCGTTATTGTGGAGGAACAGAGATCACACACACTCACACACACTCATACACCCCCCCACCTTGTTTCTGCAAAAAGAGTTGTGCAAACTTACTTTCAGCATTTCAAAAGCTGTGAACAATGCTATCATTTGACAATAAAACAAAAGGAGAGACATTTAAAAGTTCTTTCCCCTTCTGCAATTACTACCCCAAGCCTTTCCATGGGCTGAGGGATGAGGGGAGCAAAGAATAATGCCCACCTCTGCCCCGCCTTCTCATCCAGTGTGGCTCTGAAATATCTCTTAATAAGAAGAAAGGTAAAATATTACGGAATTTATTTGTTTATTTGACAAATGTTTGGTAAGAACATGGCAGACATTTACTGCGGCCGTGCAACCCTTTACAAAAAGTTGGCTTCCTGTAATCCTCCTGACAAGCCCTCAGGGTCATGGCTGTGATGTTTGGCCTGTTTCAGTCCTGTGCCAAGGGCTAAGGATTCTAGAAAGAGCACCACCCAACCTGCACCCTGCAGAAGCTCGTAGTTCAAGCAGCAGAGGTCAGCTCATCTCCCCACCCCTGCCAGAACATGTGAGCTATGCAGACAGAGTAGGGAGCATCCAACTCTGACAGGCAGGAAGGCTTCCTGGAAGAGGTGATGCCTGAATTGGGACTTAAAGGGTAAACAGGAGTTTGTTGGGGAAAGGGCAGTTGGCAATATGATCACATCAATTTTACCAAATGCACTACGGCCCTCTAGCCATAGAAATTCTCCAACATGCCATAGGTTGGCTACCTCCAGACTGTGTTCCCTTGTCCCTCTGTGTGGGGTGCTCTCTGCCATCACCTGATTAACGAGCCCCTCCTCATCCTTCAAGTCTCAGCTGAGTGGCTGCTTGGCTGTGCTGGTTCCTTGACGGAATGAATCACATCCTCTCATACTTTCCCTGCCTCATCTGGGGAACGAGGTTGGATGAGTGAATGACTGCATGAGTGAATGCACAGTTATCTAACCTCCACTCCCCGCCCCACAAAAATGAGGAGGAATTGGAATGATGTTGTTCTGCAGGGTCACCTTGGATCATTATATTAATCTAAGTGTTTTTTAATTACTTGAGGAAAAGAGTACTTTGTGCTGCAAGTAACGCAGAAGACCAAGTTACACAAAGCAACGCTGGGGCTCATTGTGAAAACAAGAAATCACTGGCTGGGAGTGAGGAGATCCACATTCTAGTTCACATAACTCCCCTCTTTGAACTTGGGGAACCTGTGACACATGCACGACACAGAGAATGAGACACAAGATACAGCGAGGTACTGTGGGCTGGACTGCAAGCTCAGGTGTGAGCGCCAGGACAGCTCCCCATGTGGAGAGGGCCGAGTTCTAGTGAGGTCCAGCTACTGCGCCCATCCATCCCAACGGTGACTTCCATTCGCATGCCACACTGGAGACTCAGGTTGGCATCCCCAGCCCCCAAACACGCTGCTGTCTCCACCTGAATATCTCCCAGGCTTTTCAGAGTCACATTGTCTCAAGCACCCACGGATGCTTTCTCCAGTCCCCTTCAAGCCTATGACTCCTCCCTGTCTTTGTTACTCTCACAGTCATGCACTCAGGTGTGCCGCCCGACATCTGGTCTTCGTAGTCTCCTCCCCCTCCTCTGGGCACTGAGGGATGCCCCATGATATGGTTTGGCTGTGTCCCCACCCAAATCTCATCTTGAATTCCCACATGTTGCGGGAGGGACCCAGTGGGAGCTGGTTGAATCATGGGGGCAGGTCTTTCCCATGCTATTCTCATGATAGTGAATAAGTCTCAGGAGATCTGATGGTTTTATACAGGGAAGTTTCCCTACACAAGCTCTCTCTCTGCCTGCTGCCATCCATGTAAGATGTGACTTGCTCCTCCTGGCCTTCCACTATGGTTGTGAGGCCTCCTCAGCCATGTGGAACTGTGAGTCCAGTAAACCTCTTTTTCTTCCCAGTCTTGGGTATGTCTTTATCAGCAGCATGAAGATGAACTAATACACCCCACTCCAAGGTGAGAAGGAACTCCCTTCTCCCTGCAGTCCCTGGAGGCTCAGCCTGGCCAGAGAAGGGTGAGGAGGAAGCTTTGAGTTGGGCGTGAGGTTGGAGTTTTAAACTGGACACAATTTTAATAATGAAAATAACCTAAAAGTTTTAGAATCTGCCCAAGAGACCTTTCCAGGATACGCTGAGCACCAGGAAGGGACAGCTGGCGCTGCACCATTAGATTGGCATTCAGGGAAGTAAAATGACTTGATATTCTCAGGCCACTCAGTGGAGGCTGGGTGTCTAGCTATTGCTGGTGATTGAGAAGTTCTGTCCTGCCTGGGTTGGCATGAAGGTTCTAGCTCCTGTCTACCTCTGGGATCACACAGGCCTCCTACTGAGCCTTCTGATGGGGGAAAACCAGGGCCATGGCCGAGACACCCAGGCTCTGATGGTCAAACTGAATGGCCATGGACAGTCCACAGTGAGATGGCAGGTGTCTGCCTGGCAGGTGTCCAGGTGAAGGAGCAGTGACCAGGTCCACCTGCTTTCAGGTTGGGCTTCTGGATGTGTTGTCCACATAAGCAGGTGGAACATGGGATTGTTATGTGGTTTCCCTACCAGACACCTGAGCTGGCTGCCTACATTTATCTGGTTTGACATCAGGTACTTTTTGACACGAGGTACTTCCCCAAAACACAAAGCTAGACTGTTAAAAACAGCGTAAACACGGCACAGCATGTGCATAATCCAACTGAGGCTACTACAAGAAAGAAAATTTGGTGAAAGATGCCCAGTGCATTGGGAAAGATGAAATGCCTCTTTCCATACACGTGAGTTTTATCCAGCTAGTAATCCACCATTTAAAGAACTTTCTTAATTAAATAAAGAGGATATTTTAAAGTTAGATCTGGAAAACCCTCATACCTCCAGCGCATGGTTTCAATGAAATATCCCTCAACATGAAAATATAGACAGTTAGTTTTTTCTTCCAAAGTGAAATGCTGAGAGCCTTCCATTCCTGGTTTATTATGCTTTCTGTATCTCTGCTCATTTTTCACCAGTATTGCATTAAGTATTGATATTGATTTCTTGCAAATGGAACTGAAATAGATGGCCCACAGTTTTTGTTATTGTTCGGTGGCACTTGTATGTAATTTATTATGGCTGTAATGGAGGCTGCCCCTCGCTGCCATGGCTTAAATTAAATGTGCCATGCTCTGGCCTCTGCTCGTCACCTGCATCTCTCATTTGATAGCAAAAATTATTATGTATAAAGTTTCTCTTTCCTTCTCACCCCCTCCATAAGAAGCAATAGCTATGCCCTTTGTATTGTTTTGAAAGTTTGTGTTGATGACGTCCATCATTATGGAAAATATGAAAGTAGGAAGGGAGAGGACAGTTTCTTCCTGGCAGCTGGGTTCTGTTTGGTTTCTGGGAGGCCTGGCAGACAGGAGACCTGGAGTCCTGGCCTGGTTTTACTTCACCCCAATGGAATGACCTTGGCCTAGTCCCCTTCTCCCTCTGACTGTGGTTTTGTGAAGATGCAGCCACAGCTCATATATGTGCAGAGCTCCAGTGACAGCCCCTGCAGTCCAGGGCCAGGGAGCTAAGATGCCCTTTGTCTGTGTGTTTTCCCTGTAGGGAGTGCCCCAGGATAAGCCCACGAGATGGCAGGGTGGCACCTGAGTGGGCTCGGGTACCAGGCTGGCATGGCTGAGGACATCTTCTGAAGGCCAAATTGCCTGGGGACGAGCAGCTTTGAGTGTCGCATCCAAGGTGTAGTGCAGGTCCACAGAGAGGAGGCACATCTTGAAACCAGAGAGTGGCCCCCTCCACAACAGGAAAGGGCGAAGCAAGGACAAGGGGAAAGTGTCCTGGCAAAACAAAACAAAACAAAACAAAGAAACACCCAACCCAACTGGAAATTCTCTTTCTCTTTCAGTTGAGAGAATTTTTATTTAATTCTCTGGTTAAATAATTCTCTGGCTGGTCCAGGCCAGAAAAGCCACACCAAATAATCTTGGGGAACAGCTGTGCGACCATCCTTTCCCAGCATGCTCAGGATTCTGCAAACGTCCTCTGCCTTCTCTAAGGGCCCCATCTCCCTTTCGGGGTTCTGTAGTGTGTGTTCAGCTTCTGGCCTGTGTCTCTCACTGTGTTGGGGTATTTTTAGGCAGATAGAATAGGGTGAGAGGCACTAGGAACTGTCATGACTGGGGGGAATAGGCAGGCCCAGTATTAACGTGGCATGTGTGTGTGTGTATTTGTGTGAATGTGTGCATGTGTGTGTTTGCATGTGTGCGTAGCACCTCAAGTGCAGGCAACTTTATTCCCAAGACAGCCCTTGCTAAAGACAGGGTCAAGTCACATGCTCTTAGACCTGATAATTCTGCTTATGTGATTTTCACTTACAATGATTTCCTGTTAGGCATAAAGGTTTCTACTAAAGAAAACTTTAAAAGTGCCTCACACAAGCCACTTCTGCTCCTCCACTTCTTAAAGAACCAAGTTAGATTTTTGTGCATTCAGCATGGGGCAAAACAGTGTCTAGTAATTAGACTTTCATTTCTATTGATAATGGGACCCACAGGCCTTGCACTGAGGTGGACACAGACCTTTTGTGGTGCCCTGTTGATCCTGATTCTGCTCGTGGAAAATTGGGCCTGATTGCCCTATGAAGGCCCCTTCTCTAGCTTCCCTCTCCGACCTGCTAAGTCTCCATTCTTCCTCTAACTGCTTTAAATAGGTCAGTTGAGTTTCATTCTTCCTGTCATCAGGCCTTTGTCAAAGACATCTGTGCTCTTGCTGAAGTCTGCAACATTTCCCAACATGCAGGCCGAGGGTCCTTCTCTTCTAGTCTGACCACTTGTCTGTTCATGCGTGCATGCTTTCACTCATTCATTCACTCATTCATTCATGGAGAAAATGTGTCAAGAAAAGAGCACATGATTTGGAGGCAGACATAATTCAGTGGTGTGCTGGAGTGGGATCCTTCCAGCCTGCAAAAGTAAATTTGTAGGTGTTTTGCAGCTGGTTTTTAAATACATATTAAAAATGAAATTGTAGAAAATTGCAATTAAATAAATTATATCAAAACAGAAAATAAATACTCAAAACTCATCATTTCCTAGTTATTTTATAACATTGTGTTACCATCTGTATCAGAGGTTTCCAAAGTTTTTCTATGAAAGCACAGATAGAAAGTATTTTAGGCTTTCTGGTCTCTGACACACTATTCAGCTCTGCTGCTTTAAGGTAAAAGGAGCCATGAAAGAATGGGCATGGCTGTGCTCCCATAAAACTATTTGTAAACATGTAGCACTAGATTTAACCCATAGCCCAAGCCAAGTTTGCCAACTCTTGATCTATGCTTTTGAGGTTATTTATGTCTGTAATATCCTCCTGGTGGAAAAACTGTTTAATGGTTGCTCCCCAACTCCGCCTTCCATGAGCTCATGCTGGCAGCTTGGAATCAGCCATGGTGGGAGTATTTATGCCACAGAAATTGACAAACACTAACAATCAGTTCTCTTTTCCCGGAGAACTGGCTAAACATTCACGGGGACACCACTGGGTGCGTCTGAGTCTTGACTCCCTGTTGTATTAGCTTCATGGCCTTAGGCACGTGATTTACTTCTGAGCTTTAGTTACCTTCAATAAAGGCAGAGACTGCACCTATCCCAGAGGGCTGGCAGGGGCTGAAGTGACACAACGTGAGCTGACGCATGTAAAGCACACAGCATGGGGCCTGGTTTAAGGGGGATTCATGGATTCACGTTGAGACAAGAGCAGGCTCTGGCCTCAGGAATTCTCAGGATCCTGGAGGGAGAAAGTGTAGCTTAACCACAGAACGTAAAAGAAAGAATCACAACCTATAGTGGAAAGAGCTGATCAGCCACTCTCTAGCCTGGGGACCTCTGGCAGCTGATTCTTGGGCCTCAGCGCTGTGGTTTCCATCTCAACCATGACCCTCCAGGCAGGCAAGCCCTCTGCAACCCAGCTCCTGCCTCCACTTCCCACTGCTGACCTGACCACACACCCTGAGACTCCTCACCCTTCCTGATGCACAGTCATGTCCTAGAGTCCTTGTTCCCACTACCGCCTCTTCCTGCGCCTCCCTTCCCTGCCCTTGTCTCTGGACTCAGCTCGTAGGCAGCCTCTTTCCGTAGCTTCTCAGCCACTCCCACGTAGATCTCCCCATCTACAGGCCTCTATATCCTTGAGAGGGGATTCCAGCTCTTCCCCGTGGCCTGTGAGGCCCTGCACAGTCTGGACCCCCATATGAATCATGTTTGGTATTTCCTATATTTTATGATGCTTTGACATCTTGGGGACCTTGCTGGCCAGAAAACAACTTGCCTGCGAGCCCACCACTCACATGTAACCAACCGGTCCAGGGTCCATTCTCCACTCACCTCCCCTATCTCACTCACACACTAACCAATATTTCCCCTGCACTAAACCATTCAGACTAGCAGTCATGATGTGTTGGTGCCCCACTGTGGCAGCGACTGGGCCCCTTTGTCTGGGCATCTCCCTGGCACAGTCAGGTGAGTAGGGAGGCCCAACTTGGGTTTGTGGACTTGTTGGTGTCTCCATATCAGGGGAGGGCTCAGAGCAGGGAGTGGATGTTTACAAGTATGGGAATGAGGGAGGTTTCTTGGAGGGAGGGATATGGGATTGGGCAGGAAAGGAAGGGAAGGGAGGTGCATGGAGTTGCGGGCACCAGGTGTGCAGGGTGGAGAGAGCACTGTGGGCACAGTTGCTGAGGTAGGCAGGGGCTCTGGACCAACTGCTGCCCCATTTCCAGCCTCTGTTTCCACTCCAGGCCTTAGGCAGTCTGCTCCCCACATAGGCGTGCTCCCTCCTGCCTCAGGACCTTGACACATACAGCTCCCTCCCGTAAAACATCCTTCTTGCCCCTGACTCCACCCCCAGCAGCATTGCCCTCTTCATGCATCCTTCTACTCTCAGTTCAGAGGTCAGAAAAGCCTGCTCTGCCCTCCCAGACCCTGTCAGGGCCCTCTCCCACCTCCTCCTATAATATTGCATTTTTCTTGGTTAAGGATGGAGTATTAAAGTTGGAGGTGAGTACTTCCATTAGGATTTGAGCTAACATTGCTCTCCCTCCCTGAATGGAAGTACAGGGAGCACAGGGGCCATGTCTAATTTGCTCCAGCTCCTAGCACATGCCTGGCACATGACAGGCCTCGGCATGCAGGGGTTGGCTGAGTGAGTTCCAGCCTGGGAGTTGCCTGAATGCATTGGGGTGTCACGGGAGACCAGGCAGACGAAGCTGGTGGGACTTCCTGGAAGGATTTGAGGCACAGTCACAGAGCCCCTCCTGCTAAATGCCCAAGGTCAGGCAGCACGTGAGTTTATAGGGGTCCTCTATACAGGGGTGGCATGGGTCTCCACACCTTCTTTTCATCAGCTCTGCCTGGGAGAACTAGACCAGCTTTTGGAAACAAAACCCACGTAGGCAATATGTTTGTTTGAGGCTTTAACAAATCAGGCCTTTAACATCAGAAAGCCAGGCAGCGTGGCTGCAAATTGGAGAGATCATTTTTGTTTAGCTCCTGGTAAATAGCTTTGTATGGAGGAAAGTGGTACCAGGCCCAAGAGCAAGAAAAATACAGGTCAGGAGTCTGGGTCTGTCTAAACCTAAAAGACACAAAAATTCTTGGATCCTAAGTCCGTGAGGCTGGGTTTTGGAGCTGTGGTACACGTAGGCTGTTGAGCCTTGATAGCTCTGAAATTGGGGCTAGACCTCTAGCCAGCAGCAGAGGACTGACCAGTGCCTCGTTAGGCTTAGCACCTAACACCAGGGCACCTGTATGTGATGTGTGGGGGCTTGCAGAGGCTGAAGTGAGGGGCTGTCTTTTCAGCAGCTTCCACTGCGATTTGTGGGGCAGGCTCTCACATTCCTTCAGAGCATAGAATCGGCTGGCCTGTTCCCAGGATATTCCCAGGGCCTGGATCAGCATCCTCCCTGCCCTCGCAAGGAATCAAGGGAGAGAGGGAGGGAAGAAGAGAGGGAGGAGGGAGGGAAGACAGAAGGAAACAGGGAAGGGGGTTCCTTATTCTCTCTCAACCCCATATTTTACTATGACAAGGACTTCTTGCCTCTCTCCTGCTCATGAAACTTCCTAGGCTATGTCACCTTTTGGGTGGAGCAAAGTCACCTGGTCCCTGAGGCCTCTATCCCCTTCCAGCTCCCAGTTCCCCTTCTCCTTTGTGGCTCCTTTGCCTCAGGAGGAATCTCTGTTTTCTCATCTGTAAAGATGATAGCTCACTTCTGTCATTATTTGGTCTGTTGAAAGAACTGAAAGTCAGGATTCAAAGAGGAATTAAGGCCACGGGCAAGGCCACACAGAGGTCAGTCCAGGCGGTGATGTTATGGGAGGTTAGTTTGGGAGCCCTTAGACACTCGTTCTAGTGCTTGACTGAAAAAGTAGAAGTGAGCATTTCATCTGGACCCTCATCTGCTTCTTATGGTTTCCCTGCCTGAAGATGAACAGTAAACCGTGCCTGAAAACACAAGCCAAACAAGAGGCTCCTGTCTCTTCCTTCAGGCTTGCACACGTTTCTGTGAAACTGGGGAACTGGCTTAGGATCTTCATAGTGTGCAGTGTTTGAAAAGCCCTCCATAAGGTATTTCCAAGCCCAGCTGGAATATGGAGCCACCCGCAACTGGCTGGAGGAGACACTGTGCTTCAAGCCCGGCAGCATTAGAGAATGTATTGGGTGCCAGTGGTCACCAGTGTCACCTTTTCCAGAGGGTCTACAGGCCTCCATCCTTGCTGCTCCCTGTTGATCTGATAGGAATGGCACCACCACCACGATCTTCATCACCACCATTTACTCACTCAGGTACTGAGCACTCATGGCACACCAGGTTCTGTGGCTGAGAGCCCTGCACTCCTGTCAGGATGCCCAGCTTTTGTGTTGGCCCAAGATGTGCTTGTTCTGTGACCTTGGATAGGTTGTTCAATGTGGCCTCAGGTATCTCACCTATAAAATGGGAATAGTAATACCCACCTTCAAGGTCATCATGAGGATTAAATGAGCGATATACATAAAACTCATAGCAGACATGTGGCTATAGTAAGTGTTCATTAAATGTTAGTTTCTGTTGTGAATGCTAATGGACCTCCCAACAATGCTGCATGGTAGGTTATTATCACCCAAATCTTCCATGTGAGGAAACTGAGGCTTACAGAGGTTTGACAACTTGACCGTGGGCTCAGAGCTGGGAAGTGGTGGTGCTGGGGTGAAAAGTTAGGCAGGCTCACTTCCCAGCTCCCATTCTTAATCATGACTGCGAAGAGCTCCATATGTTTCCCTAATCTCCATCATTTTCTTTTATGAGAAGACTAAACAGCTTACAAAACACCACTAAGCAGTGTCCCTCTTGTTGAATATTTTTGCACACATCTCCCAGTACACACATACAAAGACATGTACCCAAAAGAGGGATTATCATGTCATAAGCAGGATGACAATATAACTTATTGTTCAATCCAGGACACTTTTGAGAGTAAAAGGGGCTGCTAATATTTATGCTGGGGCAATAGGTGTTTTCTCAGGACAATCCTAGTTTACCATGTACATGCATTTTAAACAAAATCTTTAATGAAGAACATAAGACTTTAGAAAACTTTTTAACCCCCAGGCAGTTTCCTCCATACTTCATACTTATGACTTGCAGGTTGTGATTTTTTAGTATTTTGGTTCAGTATTTACTTAAAATAGAAATTTGTGTAGATTTACCTGTATGTTTTCCATTTGATTTGCTCACAGTTTCTTCTTGTAGTATAGACACATTTTCTGTTATCTTTTATTTTTTTCTCTGATGAATGTCTTTTAAATGTTGTTTTACTAACTATAGATCTGTTGGTGGCAAGCATTTTATTTTTTGTTTATAAAATTTTATGAAATTACTTTTTGTTTCAAACCATGCTGGGTAAACATTTTAGGTTAACATTTATTTTCTCTCAGTACTGAAATGAGATGGTTCCACTGCTTCCTGGTTGTTATTATCATTGTTGAGAAGTCTGCTGTCACTTTAATGTCTTTGTGGCTGGTCTATCTTTTCTTTCTGGCTGTTTTTAATTTGCGTCTTTGTCTTTGGTGTTCTGCAGTTTCAATGTACTATATCTACACACATCTTTTATTCTTTTATACTTCCTAGATTTTTGGATTCATGTCTTTTATCAGCTTGGGAAATTTCTTGGCTATTTTTCTCTGAAAAAAGTCCATTTTCTGTATTCTTTCCTTCTGTGATTTTTATCAGATGTGATTTAGAACTTTTAATTTTAGACTTCATAGATCTTAACTTCTCTTTCATATTTTCCATCTCCTTGACTCAAGTGCTACAGTAATAGGTAATTTCTTCAGCTCTGCATTCCAATTCTCTAATCTCTCTTCAGTTGGGTCTCATCCATTATTTAACTCATCCATTGCATTTCTGATTTCAGCCATAGTTTCATTCCTAAAAGTTCTATTGGGTTATTTCTCAGATATCTTTGCTTATTTTGATGGTCTTTTGTTGTTTGCTTATTTTTGTAATGCCAATTTTAATTTCCTTTAACAGTTAATGCAACATTATTTCATATTATCTAACTAGTAATGATAATTTCTGAAATATTGGCCGTCCAAGTTTATTGTTGGATGTGTTTGCTAACTTTAAGTGATAGTGACTTGTTTTCTTGTGTATTTGGTGGTCTTTTGTTATGGGGCCATATTTGTATGTGCTTAATTGGTAGGAATCCTATAGATCTAAATGCTTTCCTCCAAAAAGTCTTTGTATTAGATTTCTTTCTGGGACCTACAAAGGGCTACGAATGTGGGGTCACTTTAGACTGTTGAGGGTCTGTAATTTAATATGGTAGTTTTAGGCTTAGCTCCTCCACCTTGATGATGGTCCGGGGATTAGTGTCTCAATTGCAGAGCTGATATTGACATTTGTACGCAGTGCAACCCCATCTTTCCATCTGCTTAATGCAGACTTTCTTTAGCTCAGGTTTGTTTTTCTTTGGGGTGAAGAGGAGGTCCTTGGACATTAAACTTATTTCTTGCAAATATACCAATCAAATAAGTGCAGCAGGACAGCACTTTGGATAATACTAGTTTTTGTATTGCTGGAAACAGAAGTTTAGATGCATACATTTTCCAGGGATGAAGTGTCCATATCTAGAAAATAGGCAAGACAATATTGACTCCTTCATGAGACTACTTAGGAGATAAAGTAACTGATCTAAAGGAATGGTGGCTTTCCAGAGCAGTGGCTATTGATGCTCCCTATTCTCCCGCCCCACCCGTTTCCTGAAAGTGGACTGACCTACTCTTGACGTACATTTCTGATGATCCATAGGCCAGGAAGCCTTGCATTCTGGGGTTTTCAGACCATTGCTTCAGTTACTCACTTACTCCTTCTCAATACCCTTCATCTCTCTACAACTGATCCTAACCTGCTTCCACTTCATCTTGTCCCGCAGTCCTAAACACTTGGCTTTGTGACTCTGGAACCTCTCTCTTTGCTTTTGCTTCCTTTTCCCCTCTGCTCTCAATGTGTTAGGCACCCTTTCTGTTGCTGGCATTTGTACCTCAACTCTCCTAGCTCTGACTTTACTAATCTCTCAGTCTTAGCCCCTCTTGTCATCTTGGCAAGAAACTCTTTGCACTAGCCTCACGGTATGCAGTCCGGCCAGTTCCAGGGGCTGATAGAGGGAAGGGAGATGTCGGATATGTTAGGGGCATTTTTATGGTTAACTTTTGTGGTGGAAAGATCATTTGGAAATCACAATGAAGATTATTGTTGGCTGAGTAAGTTGGAGGGGCATTTTACTTTGTATTTCAATATCTGTTTTTATTTATAAGTCACACATACATCTCTTCCCCACTCCACTCCACCTCCTCATTTTCCCTCCAAACATTTAGGAACAAAGAGGTTTCTAAATCCAGTGTAAGTGAAATAGCCTGAAAACCTGTCAACAGCTTAAACGAAGAGTAAATCTTCATGGTTTGGGTTAGGCAATGACTTAGATATGACATTCAAAGCACAAGCAACAAGAGGAAGAAATGGACAAATTGGACTCATAAAAATTAAAAACTTTTGTACCACAAGTGGCATAACTAAGGAAGTGAAAAGACAATCCATAGAATGGGAAAAATATTTGCAAATAATATATCTGATAAGGGACTTGCATACAGAATATATAAAAACTATACAACTCAATAATAAAAAGACAAATAATGCAATCTTAGAAATGGGCAAAGGATCTGAGTAGACATTTCTCCAAAGAAGGTAAACAGATGATCAGTAAGCACATGGAAAGATGCTCAGTATTGTTAGTCATTAAAGAAATACAAATCAAAACCACAGTAAGATACTACTACATACCCACAAGACGTCTAGAGCCAAACAGATAGACAATAGTAAGTGTTGATGAAGATGTGGAGAGATTGCAACCTTCATGCATTCCTGCAGCTACTTTGGAAAATAGTGTGGCAATTCCAAGTTAAATAGAGCTACCATGTGACCCAGCAATTCCACTCCTAGGTATATAACTGAGAAATGAAAACATATGTCCTCATGAAAACTTATTCATGAATGTTCATAGCAGCATTATTTATAGTAGCTGCAAAGCAGAACAGCCCAAGTGCCCATCATCTGATTCATGGACAAACAAAGTGTGGTTTATTCATATAATGGAATATTATTTGGCAATAAAAAGTAACAGAAAACTGATCTAAGCAACACCACTATGACATTAATGAATCTTGAAAAAGTCATTCGGAGTGAAAGAAGACATTACAAAATACCACGTACTCAATGACTTCACTCATACAAAGTGTCCACAACAGACAAACCTGTAGAGATGGAAAGTAGATTCCTTGCAGGGCTGGGGGTGGCAGTTGGGAGTGACTGGGAGTAACTGCTCGTGGGTATTGGGTTTCTTTGTCAGGTTATGGAAATGTTCTAAACTCAGGCTATGGTTATGGTTATATAAGGCTATACTAGGAACATTGTTTTGAGTGAATCACATGGTAGATAAATTTTATCTCAATAAAGCTGGGTTTTTTGTTTTTGTTTTTGTTTTTTAAGTCAGCAATTCTTTTCCTTGTCTAGGATTTTAATTCATCCCTGTTGACAAAATATTCCATTAAAATTAGGGTTGCCAGATTTAGCAAGTAACAGTACAGGAAGCCCAGTTAAACTCGAACTTCTGAAAAACAAGGGATAATTTCTTCATTATAAGCTTGTCCCAAATATTGCATGAGACAAACTTATAATGAAATATCATCTGTTGTTTATTTAAAACTTAAGTGAGCATCCTGTTTTATCTTGTTCTCCCAATTAAAATGTAATGCAAACCACAGTCTTTTAACACAGAGCTACATTATTTTCAAAATCGTCACCTGTCTCTTCATATACATCCCCTAACTCCAGTACCAGAGGTGACATTGTTTCCATTTTACAGAGCATGAACCAGACCTAGACAGATAAAATGAGTGTCATCCTTCATTTTATCCATGGGACCCAGTAGCAATGCTGTGATCTGAACCCAGGTCTGCCTGACTCCCAAAGGCAGGCCCCTTCTACTCGAAGTGCAGGGTCCGTGGCCACCTTGCTGTGGCCAGTGAGAAACCTGATTCTCCCCTTGTCTGTGTAAGGGGTGGGGGGAGTCTGAAACCTTCAGTCCCCATAACATTCCTAGCAGGGGCTCTGAAGCCTGGTTGCTGAGGGTGCTAGCAGAACATAACAGCAAATTCCCATTAGAATGTTCTTTTCTGGGAGGAGATAACAGGATAATAGGTGTGTGGCTTGCTTCCTGTAAAATGATGAGTGACAAAGAGTCACTCCAGATTAGAGTAATTCAGAACGAGTTAAGCCAATACCTGCGCTCCTTAGAGATCAATTGTTATTTTGAGGAGAGTAGAGGAAAGCCGAAAGAGATTTAAAATAAAATTCAGTGTTCCCTTCCCAACCTCAACAAAGCTTGGGGCTTTGGAGGGAGGTCTCCCAGTGCCTGGGGAGAGATGGTAAATGTGGATGAGAGCAGAATGTCCCTGAAATTAAAGACATGTGGTTTAGGGACAAACGATACCTCTGCACTGGATTCCTCGATATTTCCTGCATGAAACCTCTGCACTGAATTCCAGTCTCAGGAAGAAACTGGATGCATACATGATGTTTTAAAGATGTTTAACATCTTGAACTGGGTACAATCAGAAACTAAACAGGCCACTTGGGGGATAAAATGATATTTGTCTCCCTCTCTTCAGTCATCATAACAAATTCCCTGACGGTTGGGTCAATGAGGCACCCTCTTCTAGGGCAACCTACTGTAGTGCAATAGCGAGTTTCACTCTGGTGTCTTCTATGATATGCATAGTAGTTCCTAAATAGTGGTCACTGAACGAGTGTCAGACTGCATCTGAGTCGTCGAGGAAGATTCTAAAATATGAATTCCTGGACTCCATTCCTATAGATTCTGATTCAGCAGGCCTGGCTTGAAGTTCAGGAATCTATGATTCTTATTAATAGCAAGCCCTCAAATGGTTCTGATGAGCAACCAGACTGGAAATCCCTGGTAGAGGTGAAGTGTCAAGATGCTCTATGTCAAAATTAAAAGGTTTGCATTAGACAAGGTCAGGATGTCAGCAGTCTTTGTTTTCTGCAAAAAGACCTTGCTTTTTGCCATGGATCTATTCATGACATGAAAACAGTTTTTTTAAGAAACCAAATTGTGCTATAAATATATTTAGGACAAATGACATTTTAAGGAAGTCCTGTGGGGAATTTTTTTTTTTTTTTTTTTTTTTGAGACGGAGTCTCGCTCTGTCACCCAGGCTGTAGTGCAGTGGCCGGATCTCAGCTCACTGCAAGCTCCGCCTCCCGGGTTCCCGCCATTCTCCTGCCTCAGCCTCCCAAGTAGCTGGGACTACAGGCGCCCGCCACCTCGCCCAGCTAGATTTTGTATTTTTTTAGTAGAGACGGGGTTTCACCGTGTTAGCCAGGATGGTCTCGATCTCCTGACCTCGTGATCCGCCCATCTCGGCCTCCCAAAGTGCTGGGATTACAGGCTTGAGCCACCGTGCCCAGCCTAGGGGAAGCTTTTTTATAAGACATAGAGCCCATTTGTCATAAAAAAAACTTTTCCCCCAAAGCAAATTTGATGGAATGGAAAGCACCGCACCCCAGGATTACGGGCAGCATGGTTCGAGCTGCAGCCCTTCCTGGGTTTCAGCTGGATGAACTTGGACTCATGGCTTAATTGTCTGGGACTCAGGCTTCTGAGGAGGTGGAGGGATGGTGGGGATGGAAGGAGCCAGATAGGGGAAGTAAAGTGGGAGGTGAGTGGATGATCTCAAAGCCTCTTTCCAGCTTCTACACTTTCTTAGGGAATCCTATTATATTTTTCTTATTCTATTTCAGTTTTTGCAAAGCAGTTCATGATTGTTTCTACAGCCAAATAGCCAACCTCCATCCCTGACTGCAGACCAATTTGTAATTAGGCGTCAGGGGCAGACTCAGGCTGTTCTTGACTCCTGGCCAGAAGTTCTAGTCTTTTGTATAAATACATATGCCAGATCTAAGTGAGTATGTGTTATTTAAAACCCCTGAATTTCAGGGTAACTTTAGTCTACCAGATTCTCTTCTCTGTAGCCATGAACTTTTTTCCTTGATCAGACATATGCTTCTCCCTTTAGTCTCCCAGTGGCCCAGGAGTCCACTGCACCTGTGGGATCTTGAAGGTAGTCAGAGGTGCTTGCTCAACTTTGTCTTACTTAAATAGCCCTTCCGTGAAGCTGCCTGTGCAGACACCTGACCAGTGGTGTGGGCTGCCTTCTGCCTGGGATCTGTTCTTCACTTGAGGCCTGAACACAAAGGTCAAATTTCTCTCCAGTTTCACCAGGAGAACAAATTTATTTTCTCTGCATATCACCTTGTCGCTTTTCTTTTTGCCCTCCAATTTTCTAGCTAGCCAGAGTCATGTGCTGGGCTCGTGAGGTCTTCCTTATTTGATTATATTCATTGATTGTAGCCTGGTTGTACTGATGAGACTTGAGAGTTCTGGAGTTCTCAGGAACTGATCAACAGCACGCTCAGGAAAAATATCGAACTTGGATAAAAAGCACATCTTAAAAAGCAGCTCTGTCTGATTTCCGATGTTGTTGTTATAGCAAAGTGATGTGCTCGCCACCCACTTCTGACAGTGTTACTGGCTCGAGTGTCAACTGAACCTGCAGCCAAGGTCAGAAACAGTGTGTGGTTGGGATGCAGGAAGCTGGGAATTAATCTCAGTATCATCCAGGCACTTATGATGCGACTGGAGTTTGATGATCAATGTCTTTTTGAATACCCTTGATGCTGTGCTCTTGGGTCTCAATATCTGTTGTCATAAAATCCATTCTGATCGCTCAGAAACTGTATAAATACACATTAGTAATCCATTTGATCCAAAGTTGAGGTCACAACTATGAAAGTCACTGCAACGCTATTAGTGGGAAGACAAAGGGTTGCCCGTGATGATGGAGATGTCATCAGCTGCTGACTTCACCCCAGCACAGAAGCCAGTATGGAGTTTTAAGGATGCTGAGGTGTGGTCAGATTTTAACTCATTTGAAAGATAATGGATTTGTAGTTAAATTGTACCCATGGCCCTGGAAAAAGATTGTAAATTTCAGGGGTGTAGCTGTCACACAAGCAGCCCCTTTGAGAATTTAGCCAATGGCTAAGGACACACTAGACATACCCCAATGTTTAGGAGTCTGCTCACAGAATGAGAGAACAGGGGGAGTTTGCAGCCATCAGTTTCCCCCGAATTCTGCATTCATGTGTCTACCACTGCTCCACGCCTTTGCCTTGCAGGCAAAACCCAGATTTCTTAGTTACTGAACTTGTGGAGGGTTAGGTGCTCAACTGGCTGCCAGGGAGGGTGTAGAAATTCCATGGATTACCCTTCACATCAAAATGGTGTCTGCTGAATTTTCTTTTTACCAAAGGAATGCAAATAAGATGATAACCACTAAATATTTAAGGATAGTGGACTACTGTACTTTATGTCCTATAATTTATGTGATTCAAATTGCTTGTCCTTAAGAGAAGGAAGGAAAGAGAGAGAGAGAGAGAGAGAGAGAGAGAGAGAGAGAGAGAGAGAGAGAGAAATAAAAAGAGAAAGAGAGATGGACTGATTGTGTCTCCTCCTTGGAGTATATCTGGGATGGAAGCAGTGAACCTGACATTCCCACCCTGTCTCCATTCCTGTGTGCTGTGCTGTCTGGCCCTCCCAGTAGGGGGCGTCTCACCATACTGAGTGAGATTCTATGGTTTAAAGATAGTTATGCAACATTGCTCCTAAATGCAAGTCAACTGGGTGTTCAACTTAGCTGGAGGAATCCCAGCAGGGCCGGATTTTGAGAGACAGAATACTGGCGTCCAACAGGTGCCCACTAATGGATTTTCCAAGGCTGTGGTTGGCTCTAGGTGATTAGAGCCCCACACAGCCTTTTAGAACCTGACCCCTAATGAAGTTCATCTCGGAGACAATTCTTTGCTTTTCATCAGCTGTACTTTTAGGGTGGGGGTTTTGTATCTCATTTCACACACCAAACATCCTCTTGAAATAAGTAGGCATTTATTATTTTCCCAGGCATTTATTATTTAGCCATTTTCACAGATGAAATGCTTGGATTTTCCCAATCAATAGCACAGGGCACATGAGTCACAGCTGGGCTCTATCCCAGCCTTTACGTCCATAATCCCTCACTCTCTCCACTTTGCAGGCTTTTTCAGGATGCTGAGTCTTAGATTCTTCTGCCAGCCAATAGGCAAGTTCGTAGGCCACAATATTTACCTCCAAACCACCTGGCAACAGTCATTATCATGGTATCCCTATCGGGCACTGATATGGTTCGGATTTGTGTCCCTGCTCAAATCTCCTGCTGAATTGTAATTCCCAGTGTTGGAGGAGGAGCCCCGTGGGAAGTGATTGGCTAATGGGGGTGGTTTCCTCCATGCTGTTCTCATGATAGTGAGTGAGTTCTCGCGAGATCTGGTTGTTTAAAATAGTGAGTAGCACCTCCTGCTTCACTCTCTTCCTTCTGTTCCAGTCGTGTGAGATGTGCCTGCTTCCCCTTCACCTTCTGCCATGATTGTAAGTTTCCTGAGGCCTCCCCAGAAGCAGAAGCCTATACAGCCTGCAGAACTGTGAGTCCATTAAACCTCTTTTCTTTATAAATTTCCCAATCTCAGGTAGTTCTGTATAGCAGTGCGAGAATGGACTAATTCAGGCACTTAGGGTTCAGACAGTGTGCTAAACACTTCACACTCCATCTCATTTAATTTTCTGAGAAACTTATTGGTTAATTATCATTATTATGCCCACATTACAGATGAGGAAACTGAGGTTTAAAGAAGGACGCAGTCTACAGGCACTGAAATGCTGTAGGGACTGCCATGAAAAAGTCTACAGGTACTGAAATGCTTCCTGGGACTGCCATGAAAAAGTATCACAAGCTGAGCGTCTTAAGACAAGAGTGATGTGTTCGCTCACAGTTCTGGAGACTGTAAGTTAGAAAGCAAGGTGTCTGCAGGGCCATACCCTCCCCAAAGGCTCTGTGAGGGGATCCTTCCTGGCTTCTTAGCTTATGGCAGTTGCCGGCAATCCTTGGTCTCCCTTGCTTGTGGCAGCATCACACCAATCTTGGCCTCTGTCATCCCAGGGTCGTCTTCCATCTGTGTCTGTCTCTGTGTCTCTCCTCTTCTAATAGGGACACTTGTCATATTAGATTAAGGGCCCCCCCATTCTCCAGGATGACATCATCTTAATTAAACTAATTGCACCTGCTACTACTCTACTTCCAAATAATATCACCTTCCAGGGCTCTGGAGAGGACACACATTTTAGGGGAGATACTATTTAACCTGGTACATTCTTTAATCCTGTTTTTTTCTCGCTGGACACACAGGAAGGCCACTCTTCCTAGTCTCCCTTACGGTTAGGTTGGGTCTATGTTCCTGCATTTTGGTCAACAGAATGAGAACAGAAGCAATGTTCATCATTCCAGGGTTGGCCATAAAGCACCTGTGCAATCTTCCACATTCTCTTCATTCATCAACAGATTGAATTTGGGGAATGCCCAAATTCCCCAAATTTGGAAGGCCTAGAAGCTGGAAATGCCCTCAGATGGAAAAAGCAGAGATCTTGCATCACAGCATGGAGGGCCTGCTACTGAGGACTAAGTGGATTAAATAAACCTTTACTGTGCTAAGCCTCAGACCTGCAAGCTGCTTGTTATAGCTGTTAGCCTCACTAATACAGACATCTAACTGGTAAACTGCAGAGTGGGATTCAGACACAAGTGCATCGAATCCAAAGTCTAGGTTCTTAATTGCTATTTCGTTTCCTGACCATTGCTCTTGCTAATTTAGCTAGTGTTTTCTTCTCCCTTTTTTTTTTTTTTTTGTATATGCACATCAGTGGTTTAGCAGGTGAGGGCACTTGTTTGCAAAATGACCTATTGCAAATTGCCCACTAGTGATCCATGTGTTCTGCACTGTTAGGGGGGCACGAAGGCAAAGTCCAGAAGTGCTAGAATGTTCTAGCATATTCATCCCCAGCTCTTCGCAGAGGGACCTAATAAAGAACTTCTGCATCAGCCTGTCCTTAGAAGGTCACCCATTTTTCTCATGTTGTTCCTTTTTATACTTCTAGGTGATGTCATGCATCTTTGAAACCCACCCCTTCCTCACTGGCCCTTCCAGGAACTTGGGTGGGTTCTTGTTCCACTCGTCCTGCAGCTTCTTGAGTGCACACTGTCTGCCAGGCACCAAGGAGGCACAGTGAAGGAAGCTTTGCTGTCTCAGGGTTCCTATTCCCAGGGGAGGTTGAGATCAGGTCCTGAGGCGCAGGGCCTTTCATGGGATTGGGCCACAAGACACAAAAGCAAAGCAAGAAACTGAGAGCAGGTATAGATCTGTGCCTGGTCCTGGCTGGGAGTCAAGAAGGTTTCCCAAGGAGTAGTAGTTGGGGTGATACCAGGTGAGGACAGTCTGGGTGAGCTGGGTATATAGGGAGATGCTCCAGAGTAGGGGAGGGAGGGGCTACCTGGAGCAAGAAAAGGAGACTGGGCCTTTCCTGGGCCTGGGTCCATATGATGGGGGCATGGCACTCAGGGTGATTTTGTGCAGCTCTGAATGCACCTCCAGAGGGTGGGACCACCTCATCTTAAGATAAAAGTTTGGAAGCAGTCCTTTATTTTAGCTGAGCTTTTAGCTTTTAGAACAGTCTTCCAGGCTTCTGAATGAGCATCAGCCATTAGTATAGACCCAGGAAAATGCATGTGAGGTTGTTGGTGATTCTTTGGCCTCAAATGTTCTATTTTGTGCATTGCTTTTCCTCATTTTTGCTATCTATCTAGGGCCATGATTTATAGACTAAATATTTATCATGCTGCACAATCAGAATCTCATATATTGCATCATGAAATACTTGACACATAAAAAATATTACATAACATACATGGAAGGCATGTGAACCAGCCACTCAGCCAAAATTATACTTAAACCACTCATCCCATGTGCAAGAACATTAGTTTTTTCCTGACCACTTTCTATTTTATTTACTTTTCTAATTTTTAAAAAAGAGGGTTACTTATTACTGGTAGAACCCTTTTGCTATGAATAAAATTATTGTGACCAATTTTGTAAGAAAAATGTGATGTGGTTCATTACATTTTAAAAAAACAAGTTTATTTATGTAACAATAAATTGCCTCTACTTAAAGTGTAAGTTTTGACGTATGTATATACCCTTAAATTTATCTGTGCCATCAAAATAATGAACATGTCTATCTCCCCACAGTAGCCCCTCCCTCGTCTCCTTGAACCCCCATCTGTTTTCTGTCGCTAAAGATTAGCTTGTATTTTCTAGAATTTAACATAAAAGGAACTAGATGGTATGGATTCCTTTTTGGCTAGCTTCTTCCGTGTAGCATAGTGATTCTGAGATTCATTCCTGTTGCAGTGCGTATTAGCAGTTCTTTTTTATTGCTGAGTAATATTGCATTATATGGATATATCACAATTTGTCTATTTATCTCTTGATGGACATTTGATTTGTATCCAGTTTGGGTATTACAAATTAAAGCTGCTATGAACATTGGTGTACATCTCTTTGTTTGGCTTTTATTTTTCTTGGGTAATTTTATTTTATTATAACTTTCACTTCTCTCACAGTCAGATATCTTCTACTGTATACCCACGGCTTCTGCACAGACCAGGCAGGACGGGAGTAAAGGTGTTTTTGCATCCCAGTTTGAGACAACTTTAGCCACTGGATTCTGGTCCAAGGAATGAAGCTTTAACTTGGCTTATGAAGTTGATGTGCACATGCAAAGTATATTAGCTAAGATAGCAAGAATGATTGCCAGGAGACCATTGTTCAGGACAGCCAGCATGGAGGAGGAGGGGAAATCTTCCTTCATCTCGTCTTAATCACATTTTCTCCTTGCCATGAGATTAGCAAACGATGCCCAGGAACAATCTGTAGGTGAAATACATTTTTTAAGAGTTGTTAATATCCGTTCCCAAAGTAAATGACACAAAACCAACATGAGTAGAAGCCAGGACAGGCGTAATTAATGGTGTTTATTTTTCATTAGGAGGCCAGAACAATTCCCTAATTGCTAGCAGATTCTAGGATCTGCCTTATTTGTAAACAGTGGTTCACAAAAAAAAGTCATTAACAGAATAAACAGCCAGTTTAGAGGAAGCAATCGCAATTATAAAATGTATTTAACGGTTTAAAGTATATTGGTGATATTTCGTAGAGGCTGTCTCTCCCACATTTGAACAGCTGCACTTGGTCCAACAGACACCACCCACAGACCCCAACAAATCAGGACTATCCAGCTGGTTTGATCACTTTCTTAAAATGTTAATTTTCTGATTATAAAGCTAGCTCGTCCTTATTATAGAAAATTTGCCAAATACAGAAAAGAACGACAAAGAAAAAAATCTCCCATATTCAACCTTTTAGCGTTAACTATTAACATTTTAGTTTATTTCCTTCCTCCTATGGAAATTTATATGTAGGGTTAACATTAACATTTTAGTTTATTTCCTTCCTCCTATGGAATTTAATAGTAGGGTTCAAACAAACTCTATATACATTGTGAATCATGACTTTTTTCCCCTTGGCATTATTGCATAACATTTAATCTGTTTATTAAAGCTTTTTCTTTGTAAACACATTTTTAATGGCTAAAACATATCCCATTGTATGGACAGCCTATAATTTACTTAACCATCACCCTTGTTGTGTGTACTTAGGTGTTTTCTCATCATTCCCTAGCATAAATAGTGTTGCAATCAGTATCTGGGCAAAAAACATTTTTAACTGTATTTAGGATAATTTCCTTGGAATATTATTCCCGGAAGTGAAATTTCTAGACCAAAAGGTATGAAAGTTTTTGAGGCTCTTGATACAAATTGAGCTCTGTTTTTTGTTGTTGTTTTTTTTAAGAGTCTCACTCTCTCACCTAGACTGGAGTACGGTGGCGCAGTCTTGGCTCACTACAACCTCTCCCTCCTGGGTTCAAGTGATTCTCCTGCATCAGCCCCTCTAGTAGCTGAGACTACAGGCATACGCCACCACACCTGTGCCTGGCTAATTTTGTATTTTTTTTAGTAAAGATGGGATTTCACCATGTTGGCCAGGCTGGTCTCGAACTCCTGACCTCAAGCAATCCACTCGCCTTGGCCTCCCAAAGTGCTGGGATTACAGGCATGAGCCACTGCGTCCCACCAGAAATTCAGCTCTGTGTTTAATGCAGTCTCCCAGTAGGGATGATAAGAGACTAAACTCAAAGGCATTGGTCATGTTAAATAGATTGCGTTGTGGGAGCTGGCGTGATGTGAGTTAAAAAATCGTGAATTTCTTAGTCTGGAAAGAAGACAGAGGGTCCTGAAAAAAAGCAGCACTCAGACTGGGTGTAACGATGTAACTTGGAGGGAAACCCCACTTCAAAGATGGAGATAAGCAAAAGGATGCAGAAATGAGCTGTCAGAGATTGTCCAAGTTTGAGGGGAATGCTGGAAGCCTCCAAAACAAAAGGGAGAGGCCATGCCTCACTCCCAAGACTGGAGTGACCATCCACGTGAATCCCCAACCATCAATGTCTGTCCTCTGTTGCCTCCTGAGGGCCTTCATGGATTGTAACTCCCTCAAGAAGCAAAAGTAGTGTTGTTGTTACTATTTAAATCCCCTCTGCTTCAGTATATGACACAAGGTATACAATAGGTGCTTACTAAATGAGATTTTAAGTTCCCTGAGGAACCCACAGGGCTGAGCTATGAACCTACTCAACTAGTGACTAATATGATCAGGTCTGTCAGCCTGAGCCTGTAACCCAAGCTCACTGAGATGGTGGTATCTGTTCTTTAGCTGCTTAGCTAATGAGGAAGCAAAGTTGCTGAAATGTCTTTCTCATTAGAAGTGATGAGTTTGCCCATGATTCAGAGAAACAATTCCATGTTTCTCCTAGACTTATGAGGCAGTTGGTTATCCTTCCCTCCCCCCCCCTTCCATTTCTCCTCTCTTTCTCCTCCTTTTTTTTTTTTTTTTTTCTGATGGAGTCTTGCTCTGTCACCCAGGCTGGAGTTCAGTGGTGCAATCTCGACTTACTGCAACCTCTGCCTCCTGGGTTCCAGCGATTCTCCTGCCTCAGCTTCCCAAAGTGCTTGGATTACAGGCGTGAGCCACCGCACCCAGTTTCATTCCATTTTTCAAAAACTAGTAACTCACATTAATTAGTTTAGTACCCAAGGACTTATTTCAGATTCCGGCAACAATGTCCTCTTATCATCAAGCTCCAGACCTTCGAAGGTAAGACTGAGCCACGTTGCTAGCAGGCTGATATCTCAGTAGCCATCACTGTCATTGCTATTACAGCATCTAGAACCGTGTTAGTCTTGCGTTCACCATGGCAACAGGACAATGCGCAGCCTCTGCATTTCCATTATCTTTTGTTGGTTTCCTAAAAGTGGTATTTTCCATGACAGTATTTTCTTAGCTTACCAATTACACTTTAGAATTCTTTTTGTCTGAAGTTTGCTCCTCTACCATTTGGAAAACAAATTCATGAAAAATGGTATGAATTCCAAATTGTAGGAAATGGAAGTCAACTTGGGCACTGACTGATTTTACAATGTGTAGTCTTAAGTTTTTCGAGACCGTATATAGAAAAAAGGTTAATTAAAACCATGTCATATATTTTTATGTAGAGAAATCAATTCCTGTCTAAAGTGTGATTAGTCTTCTAATCTACCTGTGTGAGTTAGAATAGGCTGGATAAAGTTCAGTAAAAAATAACTCCAAGTTTCAATGGCTTTAACATGATACAGGTTCATTTCTCTCTCAGGCTCTTTGTCCATTGTGGGTTATTAAACGGCTTTGTTCCATATAGTCACTCAGGGACCCAGGGTAGCTAAGATGTCATCATCAGGAATGTTGTGTTTGCTGTGGCAGTAGAGGCAGAGAGAGATGGTTGCCTATCAGCTCTTCTAGGCTTCAGCCCAGAAGTGACACGTTAGCCAGAACAATTCATCTGACCACTCCCAACTATGAGGGTAGCTGGGGAAAGTGAGGAACCAGATGAACTATTTTCTGAGCACCACTGTACCTGCCAAGGCTGATATAAGCAGTTAATCCTCTGGTCTATTTCTTTTAAAGGAGAGTTGAGAATTCATTTTCCCATTTTTGCACCCCTCTCCTTCTCTCCCCTTCTCTCCTCTCTTCTTCTCTTGGAATATCGATATCTATGTTTATCTCCAATTACAGTTTGAGCTCCATGAGGCTAAAATTTTACTCTTTTTGTATCCCCAGTGCCTAGTAGACTGTCAGGCACTTAATATGTGTATAGTCAGTGGTTACTGAATAAGTAATAATGGAGGCTTTGCTTTGCCAGAAATGATACCATAATATGGTCAATGAATTATAATCGCAGAATTCTACAGTGCCAGAGAGGGAGAGAATCTTTTTTTCTAGAACTTTTGCTGGCTCATTGACCATGAGGACACCAAGGCTGGGACAGTCAGTTGTCTTCCTACAATGGACAAGCCCGTGTCTTCATAGGAACAAGATTCGTGGAAAGTGGAATCTCAGCTTTGATACTGCACCCCGCCCACCCACATGCAGCCCCACTTTTCATTTTTCACTTCAGCTTCAGCACTGAGGCAACTTTCCCATTATTCAAATCCTGGGAACTTTGTCCAGGTCTCGGGCTTCTCTGGGACTTAACGCTTACTTCTTGAAGCATCATAGCACAGTGGAAAGGACTTTGACTTCAAGGAAGAGTGTTTGGGGTTTAAATCCTGACTCTTGCAATGTAATTTCTGCATGGGCTCGGGCAGGTCACTTGCCCCTCACCCAGGGCTCTCCCCTGGGAAGTGGAAAAGTGCCGTGTGTCTCATGAGGTTGCTTCGGTGGCTAGATGAGATGAAGTATGTGTAAGGCCAACCAGCAAGCGACAAGCTGAGCAGATCTCTTGATGTGAGCACACAACTGCAGCCCATCGGGATAGTGGCAGTGGTGGCATCTGTCCTTCAATGACTTAGCTGATGAGGAGTAAAGAAGCCAAAGCTTCCTCCTCCTTATGAGATAACTGGCATGGTCAGGACTCAGCGTGGCGTAGGACTCAGTTCACAGGTATTGACAATCAGAACAATAATGATAGAAACTTGCTTCATACCCTTCTCCGGCTTCTTCCTGTTCCCAATCCATAGCCCCTTCCCCTTTAAATAAAAGCAGAGCCACTCCTCAGCCTTCCTGAATGAAGGAGAGGTGACCTTATCCAGCGTGCCTTCTGGATACCATGAAATGCCAGTTTCCTCCCCACCGGGTTGGGGTGGAGATTGGCTATTTAGAGACCTGCCAACTTGCTTCACTCTCAGAGGAGGGAGGAGGAAGTATGTTTTCTCAGGCATGGAGAGGTACCCATCCAAATTCCATACCCCTTGTCTGGAAGTCACTTGGCCTGGACCTTAGGATCCCAGGCAGCTGTTTTCACATCTCTCCCAGCTGGGCAAGTGTGGCCAGAGTGCTGGGTACTGTACAACCACAGAGTTAGACAAAGTCAACACCAAGATCCAAAACATTTTAAATGGAGCATTCTGGCTTTTGCCAAAGGGCACAAAGAACAGGGAGTGTGAAATGAGGCTCTCCCAAGGAAGAGGCTGCACGGAGAGGCATCATCAAACGTGGGGCTAATGAGATCTGGGCCCTCTTGATGGTCATCCAGTCAGACGAGCCTGTGGTTTCACCGAATTGGCTTCAGCTAACTTGGTCAGGCACCCAATGCGTAGGCCCTGTTATGTCCCAGATGTGATGCCTTTCCCCAACAGAGATGGTGGTAATTGATGAACAAACTGGAGGCTATGGCAAGGTGCTGGAACTCAAGATATACAGAGAATAGTGGGCTGATGGTTCATTCTAGAGAACAGAAACAAAGAAATGGAGAAGCCAGGGGGAGGACCCATGGAGGGGTGGAAGCCATGAGCTAGCAGAAATCCTGGATAAGGGGCAGTAGGAGCAGAGCATTGCCGAGTTGTCCTAATGTGGGAGCCCTTGAGTCAGGATGAATAGATGTTTTCTCTAAGCCACCACGGTCACCAGGTGGCTCAAGCTTGGAGGCATCCTGATTGACCTTCTTTTCCCAAGTTAGGCACATCTCTGTGATGCCAGGTGGTGCCATCACTATTCCTGTCAGCCTCCTGGACATTGCTTAAGGTCACCTGAGAGTGTCTGTGTCCTGACACATGAAGAGATAAACCACCATAAAAGACAAATGCTAGCGAGGATGTGGAGAAATTGAAGTTGTTGTGCACTGTTGGTGGGAAAGCAAAATGGTGCAACCACTGTGGAGAAAATCATGGAGTTTCCTCAAAAAGTTGGAAATTGAATTACCATATGATCCAGTAATCCATTTCTGAGTATTAGGAAGAACTGAAATCAAGATCTCAAAGAGATAGTAGCACCTCGATGTTCACTGCAGTTATTCACAATAGCTAAGATGTGAAAACAACTTAAATGTCCATAGATAGATAAATGGATAAAGAACAAGTGATGTATACATACAATAGAATACTATTCAGCCTTAAACAAGAAGGCAATCCTGCCATATGCAACAACATGGACAAATGCTGTAAAATTCCACTTTTACGAGGAAGTCAAAATAGTTAATGTCATAAAATCGGAGAGTAGAATGATGGTTACCTGAGGCTGGGGGGAGGAGGAAGTGGGAAATAGCTGATCGATGGGCATAAAGCTGAATAAGTAAAGAGTAAGCTGCCCTTCATGCTGGTGGTTACTAATACTATGTTGTACACTTAGAAATTTGTTATGAGGGATCAGGTGCAGTGGCTCATACCTGTAATCCCAGCACTTTGGGAGACCAAGATGGATGGATCACCTGAGGTCGGGAGTTCGAGACCAGCCTGACCAACATGGTGAAACCGCATCTCTACTAACAATACAAAAATTAACTAGGCGTGGTGATGTGTACCTGTAACCCAAGCTACTCAGGAGGCTGAGGCAGGGAGAATGGCTTGAACCCTGGAGGTGGAGGTTGCAGTTAGCCGAGATCGTACCACTGCACTCCAGCCTGGGCGACAGAGAGAGACTCCGCATCAAAAAAAAAAAAAAAAAAAAAATTGTTACAAGGGTAGATCTCATGTTACATGTTCTTAACATGGTAAAATTTTAAACATGTATTTTAAAGTGCTAAACCAGCAGACAACACAGGATGTCTTGGGGCAAAGGTGTCGGTCAGGGAGGTCCCGCTGAGCAAGGAATTGCTCCTGACCGCGAGCAAGTGCTGGCCCTTGAATGACCACCAGGAGAACCTGGCCGTCGCCTTAGTTTCTTCTTCCGTTTATTAATCACAATTGATGATACCTAAAATTTTTTTGTGAAATTTACATAATGTAAAATTAACCGTTTTAATGTCACCAATTCAGTGACATTTTGGCACGTTTACTAGGTTCTGCAACCACCATCTCCATCTAGTTCCAAAACATTCTCATCACGTCTAAATAAAACCCCGTATCTATAGACCATCACTCCCATTTCCTCCTCCCCCCACCTCTGGTCTGCTGTCTCTGTGGATTACCTATTCTGGACATTTCATATACATGGGATCCCACACTAGTGTAACTTTTTATGTTTGTCCTCTTTCACTTAGCATAGTGTTTTCACAGTACGGCCACATTGTGGCATGTGTCAGTACTTCAGTCCTTTTTATGGTTGAATAATATTCCATTGCGTGGATTTACAACATTTTCTTTATCCATTCATTAGTTGATGGATACTTGGGCTATCTCCACCTTTTGTGTGTTATGAGTGGTGCTGCTGTGAACATCTTTTGACTTTTTTTTTTTTTTTTTTGAGAGGGAGTCTCGCTCTGTCACCCAGGCTGGAGTGCAGTGGCTGGATCTCAGCTCACTGCAAGCTCCACCTCCCGGGTTTACGCCATTCTCCTGCCTCAGCCTCCCGAGTAGCTGGGACTACAGGCGCCCGCCCCTCGCCTGGCTAGTTTTTTTTTTTTTTTTGTATTTTTTTAGTAGAGACGGGGTTTCACCGTGTTCACCAGGATGGTCTCGATCTCCTGACCTCGTGATCCGCCCGTCTCGGCCTCCCAAAGTGCTGAGATTACAGGCTTGAGCCACCGCGCCCGGCCTTTTTTTTTTTTTTTAATCACGAAAATCACAGCTAGAGACAAGCTTAGGGCCGGGTGCTGTGGATGTGTCCTGGTGGTCTCTTATATACCATTAACATGGAAAAGGGCACTCTACTTCCACTCTGACAAGTTTAAACGGAAAAAATCAGGGAGAGTGTCTCTCTAGGCTTCTCTCAAACCCACCTCTTAAAAGCCAACCCTGAGGTTGCTTAAGAAATTACTAGGTAATTGAAGCAATAACTTTCAAGACCAAAATATATATTTTCCTCCTCCATAGAACACAGCTCCCATAACTCCTGTGATGTTTTAGCTGTTCTTGGGAATAAACTAACGACCCCTCTCCTTCCCTTCTGCTGAATGAAGCATGACAAGGGAAAAAAGTGCAATCCAATAGGAATCATAAACAAAGAAGAGAGAAACGCTCTTTTAAAAAATTCTGAAAATATTTAACCCAGAAAAGTGCAAATAAAATCCAGCACCGCTGACCCCAAACAGTCAGAGCTCCGGTCCTTTCTGTGCGTCCTAAGGTTTGAGTCTGCAGTTATGGGCACGTGGGAGGGAGGGCTCCTGCTGTCAGCATCGCGAGCAGATTCTCATTTAAATTCCAGTTGCATGCCTGAACGTTGTTTCTTCCGGAAATGTCAGCTCTCTTAATTCTTTCCCCTTTTAAACAGATCCAAATGATTTCCCCCTGATTGAAGTAAAAGGAGTGTAAATATTTTAGCATTTCATAAAACTGGAAACATTAGAGGCTACTTTCACAGTCATTTGAATAACAGTAAGCATTTCCTACACATTCTAATCAATTAACTTTCCAGGGTAATTTTTCAAGGGAGCAGAATGGTCCAAAACCGGACCAGTCACACTGTTGCCTGCTCACATTTCTGCCACTTTGGTCATGGGGAATTTACCTATAAAGGGAAAGGGAGACTTCTCTTGCTTTGACCACAATAAATTGACTGTGTTTGCGAGGGGCAGAGTGGTGGCCGTGGAAGCTAGCATGTGTGTAGGCCCTGTCTGGGGCATGTGGAGGAACAGAACTTTCTCCTTCTCATTGGCATCAGAATTAAAGAAAAGAAAATGGGTTGCTGTCTTTCTACCTATGCAGCAGAAGGAGCATTAAAAAATGAGAGGCCAGGCGCGGTGGCTCACGCCTGTAATCCCAGCACTTTGGGAGGCGGAGACGGGTGGATCGCAAGGTCAGGAGATCAAGACCATCCTGGCTAACATGGTGAAACCCCGTCTCTACTAAAAATACATTTAAAAAATTAGCCAGGCGTGGTGGCGGGCACCTGTGGTCCCAGCTACATGGGAGGCTGAGGCAGAAGAATGGTGTGAACCCAGGAAGCAGAGCTTGCAGTGAGCTGAGATCCGGCCACTGCACTCCAGCCTGGGTGACAGAGCGAGACTCCGTCTCAAAAAAAAAAAACAAAAAAAACAAATGAGAATTCCCCTAGCCCCAGCAGAGTGTCTAAGGAGCTACTTGGCAGGGTGTAATTTCATGTAGTGTCTTAAAAAAAAAAAAAAAAAGAATAAAAAAAGACTCCTTGCCAGGGTTCCCTCCACTAAAGGCCATTTGGAAGAACTTGGCAAGCTTAACAATGCCCTGAAAGGTTGCAGAGAAGAAAATGTATGGACATCAGCAAGTACCAGGCAGGAGGCAGGCTTTGCCCGCAGAGACTTTGGAAGGCACTCAGGTGTCTCCTGCAGGAACCTCCACCTGTGACAACACAAGCTCAGCCTCCAGGTGGAAACCCAGACAAGGACTCTGTCACCAGATTTCAAAGCTTGGCCTGTGCCTTTGGGCTGTGAGTTGGGGAGAAGTGTTTAATTTTTACTTGAGTCTCCTGGAGATGAGGAGAGCTACGGGCTGACTGTTTCTGATTTGTTTGGCTCCTGGGTGGGAGGGAGGCAGGGAATTGGAACAGGCCACCCATCAGGAGCTAATGCGTGCTTAGGTCTGGTTGGCTGAGCTGCTTCAGCTCACCTGGTCAGGGCTTCTGTGCTTCAGGAGGGGCCTCACCTTGGGAAGGTGTGAGGACTGTCTCAGCCAGCAGAGATGCCAACATGGAAGAGGGGTTGGAGACAAGGATGCTTTGTTCCTCTGACCTTCAAGAGGAAGTATGTGGAGAGTGGAGGATGAGAGAGGAGACAGTGTTTCACATCTCCTCACCCAAAGAGGGCTGAAGCTTTGCGTCTAGCGGGTGTCCAGGACCCAGAACACGGGCTGAAGATCCCCCTCATGCTGAGAGATGCCTCCTCACTGGCCAGAGATGACAAATGTGGCAACAGGGTCATAAATATCCCAAGTTGGGAGAAGATGGACAGGGAGAAGTCATTAGCAGTGACAAAGGGTCTCCGTAGTAGAGCATCACTCGCCTAAAAATGATTGCAAAGGTTAAAGCTGGCGGTGAGGGAGAGGGAAGGGGAGACCGGCAGGGAGATGGGACTGTGCCTCGGGCTGTTTTTATCTGAGACGGCAGAGGTTCAAGACAGCCCGGCCTCCAGTCCGCACCTTCCACAGCCTGGCCAGGGAATTTGCTGCCCTCTTCATTGGCATATTCAGGTTGGAGCCCTGCAGGAGAAGATCGCACACTGCAAATCAAGCAATTCGCTGCGATTTCGCAACTGGCTGCACCTCTGCATTTCTGAATAGAGAGTGACAGGAAAATCCTAACATGGGCTCAAGAAATACTGTCTCAATTAACTGTCTTTATTACTGCATAGCACTTTGTTTTATATATACTTTCATTGGCAAACCATAGCAAACAATTTCACTTCAGCAAACATTATGCTTGTTCCAGCTCCTCTTCCATTTTGCACTTATTCTGTCATAAAAATAAAAGAAAGACAAGGAAACCTCCCATTCATCACTAGATCAAAAATTTTCCTGCCGTTTCCTTGGGAGAAAAGAAAAGAAGAAATTAAGAAAATTTAGGGTGATGCTTCTAGTACCTAAACACGCAAATATCAACTGATATGTTTTTGAAAATAAAATTATGGAGAAAATGCTTTATTTGATTCTGTTTATGGGAAATTCATTTTATTTGACTTTTTTATTTGTAATATCAACTATGGAGCAGAGCACAGTTTGCAAGGTGTCCCCTTACGGTCTCATTCTTCTAAATTATTAATGCCGTGCTGTTGATATATTGTCAGCCTTGTACATACATTCTATGAAAATGAGTTTTACAGTAGGTTGGGATTTATAACAAAGCTTGACATATGCAGCTAATTCACCTACACAGTCCTGTCAGTTTTAGGTTCATAAATAATTGATACTCAGGGCTTGAAGTTCAGCTACTGTTAGTACTTCAGCTGTTAAATTTCAGCAGCATAATGGATGAATATTTGTTTATAATTTCTGTACATGGTCCCGATGTCAGCTCCCTTGCTTCATTTGCATAGGTAGATTGAGATGTTGGAAGTGTAATGAGCGCGTGAAGATGACGAATTGTTTGCCAGGATGCCGGTGCGGTTCTGTAAATGTTTGATTAGTTCTGAATGGATTACTGTTAGATTATCTGGTTCAGAGGTTAACATGAGCAGCTCTTTGCTCCCAGAGCTTTTGTGATCCCTTGCTGACAGATTTTAAAATTCATACCGTGAGATCAGAGCTGCAAAGGCGAGGGGGTGTTCTCGGCAACAGATGTTTGGTAATTAAGCATACGGTTTCCTTGTTTTGGAGAGCTGGAGGAATTTCAAATTGGCAGGATTTGTTCCATTGGAGGAAGCTCGAGTTCTAAAGAAAATATTCTTACTCCCCACCTAGGTGTTGGTGGCTCAGCTTCCCAATGACAGTAACTGGAAGAAGGAGCCACACAGAAATCTGGGGAGGAGGGGGTTCCAATGCCAAGGAAGGGCAGCAGCTTGTGATTTGTCTACATTGGGAACCATGGACGTCATCTGCAAATCATTGCCAAAGATATGTCTTAGCTGGAGACCAGCAGATGTAAAGGTTCAGACATCTAATTTGTGACCCAGAAGGTAGGGTGGTCTCTGGAGGCCTTAGAGGGAGGGGAGGGCTTTAGGAATTCTCGCTAAGCAACATCTATACAGAGGCTTTCTGCGGACACGGGCCAGCAAGTGGTTAATATCAAAAAGCAGACATCTGAAGAGGCACTGACACCCTCCCACTCACAGAAAGTAAGCGTGTGTGTGTGTGTGTGTGTGTGTGTGTGTGTGTGTGTGTGTGTTTCAACCCAAAGTAAGGAAGGGCTAAGTGAAAGCCACAAATCTGATCCTGTTATTCTTCTCAATGAGCTTCCAGGAGGAGGATGGGCCTGGAACCTCCCTCCAGACCTGAGGCAGCCCAGCATAGCTTGACCCTTCTGCCAACTTGGACCCCCGTTGCATTTCAAGGCTGTACAAACCACCTACTTAGCACCCACCCCACCTAGCATGGCTTCCCTCTCCAACCATGCCTGTCCCTTCAAACCCACCATCAAACCTCTGATGCTCCTCCTCTCTCCCCACTCCCACCAGCGCTGAATCAGAAAATGGAGGCAACAGGGCCTTAATGAAAAGATTTAGTGCTTGCAGCTAAACAGAACTGAGTTCCAGCGCTCTCTTGAACTATATTTTTCCAGTCCCACATCCAGTTCCTTAGCTTGTCTGGCAATCATGTTAGTGATTATATGGGTAATGAAACACGTGCTCTTTTTGTCTGAGCCTCTGATTAATCTGCCTTCTCTTTAGCCTTGATTTATGGTGCTCAACTCTGGAGGTGAATGCTGGCCCATCAGTTCCGTAGCTTATTACAGACGCAGGGGCTGCTAAATGCCTCGGAGGCTTGAATTGTTTCTTGACAGCCGGGCTTCTTGCTACATTCCCTCCAATCTGTTTTGGTTCCTGGTGTGACCTTTCATACAGTAAAATACATTAGTTGAATAGCACAGTCTCATTAAAAGAGTGAATTAACCGAAGAGTCTTTTTAACTAAATGACAGCCAAAGGACTGAGTGCTAATAGCCACGAGCAGTTGGAAACTTAACTCATGAATCAGCCCTGTTAATACTGCCTCATGCCTGAAGCGCCGAGGGTACCGCGCTCTCTGCCGGCTCTCGTAAGAAGAAAAGCTCATTACTTTCCTCCTGATGGGAGAGAAAGAGTGAGCGAGCAATAATAAAGCTTGAATTTTTCAATACTGTTAAAAATGGGGCTGACAGATTGCCGACAATAGGAGCAACGGGCCCAGACGCTGCGTCCGGAGCCGCTGAATTAGCAATACCATATATCATACAATCTAATTAAATCAACCCGGAGAATGAAATTAGTTTTCTGTGAGTGAAATGGCCTCTGAAAGAGCTCTATTAAATGAACTGGAGAGCATTAATTAAATAATTCACAGTGAGGGATTTTGCATTTATACAAAAATTGTGCACTTAATTGTCCATGCTGTATTACAGATCTGGCCTTATGTTAACAATGTGTCGAAAGCACACTTATTGGAGCACATCAGGAACAGTTGAACACAAGTGCAGCTTGGAAAGTTTTATGGGTTGGGCCAAGGAACCTAAGAAAAAGCATCCAGGGACACCTAGACCTCAAAAGTTACCTGGCAAGGTTTTCTGCATCTGGCAAAGTTTGTTTCCAAGGACTCTGGCGGACTTCCGTGGTGTATTGTAATCAGAGATGCTCAGGGTGTTTGGGTTGGCAATCTCTTGCGGGGGTGGGGTAGGGGTGTTGGAGAGCTCCTCCTGGCTTGACCTCTTGGGTGGAGTGGGGGAGGTGTCTTGGTTAATTTGGAAGCTTGGCAAGTGTCTGGCAAATTTTGGTATCTGTAGGTATTCATCCGGGAGAATCAATTTTCTTTTTTTCTTCCTAAATGTATTACCCAGTTATATGAACTCATTCATGTAAACCCAAGCATATTGGGTGCAGTGAAGGAAAAAGTGAATTTAGATACAACATGTTAGAGTGTTAGAGAAATCAGACACCATCCTTCTTAGAGTCATGGATCTCAGGGTTGAGAGAGACCATAAAAGTCATTTAGTTGAAATCTTTCTCCTCCAAAGAAACACCTGAATTTCCTCTATAGTATTCCTGCTCAAAAACTTATAAGAGCTGAGGAGCTTCCTCTTGCTCCGGGGAGCCCACTCTATCATTAGACAGCTCTCATTTGGGGCGTCTGGGCAGCATCGCAAAATGGTTGGGAGCTCAGGCTGTGGAGTAGATTTCTGGGTTTGAATACCAGCTCCCTATTACTAGCTGTATGACCTTGGCCCAGTGACTGAACCTCTTTGGGTCATAATTTCTCCATATACTGAGATACAGATAATAATGATACCCAGATTGCAGCACCATTAGGGGGATTGAGTTCATACATGTACAGCACTTAGAAGAGTGTTTGGCACATACATGTTGGATAGTATTATTTCATTATTACTAACCTTCTCCTTTCACACTCCTAGTTTGATAGCTTGGGACCAATCATAGCTTGATTTTCGAAAGTCTAATTTAAAAAGTCTTCTTTGTTTTTACTGTTTCTTATTCATTAGATAATTTGGTGATTGAAAAGGTCTAATTTTTTTGGTTTGTTCATTTTGAATTTAAGGCTTTTGAAAGTTTTAAGCATGTTCCTACTTTGGAGCCAGCTTTCTCCATCCATGCATCCATTTTCCAGGCTGTGTGTGTGCTGAGGGGCTCTGGTGGACAGGTCAGACAAGTCTCTGTTTCTATGGAGTTTTCATTCCCATTTTCCTTTCAACAGTACTAAATATGTTACCCATTTTTTAAAAGTCCTTAAAATGGTGAAAATTTAAAAATAACAGAAAGATAAATTCTTACAGATTATCTGTGTAGAAAAATCGATACTAGGCTAGGCGGGGGGGGCTCATGCCTCTAATCCCAGCACTTTGGGAGGCTGAGGCAGGTGGATCACAAGCTCAGGAGTTCCAGACCAGCCTGGCCAACATGGTGAAACCCCCGTCTCTACTAAAATACAAAATTAGCTGGGTGTGGTGGCACATGCCTGTAGTCCCAGCTACTCAGGAGGATGAGGCAGGCAAATTTCTTGAACCCAGGGGGCAGAGGTTGCAGTGAGCCAAGATCGTGCCACTGCACTCCAGCCTGGGCGACAGAGCAAGACTCCATCTCAGAAAAAAAAAGGAAAAGAGATACAAAAGCATGAGAAATGATAAGACCACCTTGCAGATAACTAAACCATCCTTAGAATACACTCCCTTTGAGGCCCATGTTTTATACCTGGGACTCCCAATCTATCTATACTACTATCCACTAAGATATAATTTTAATTCCCCAGTGGTCTTGGGCAGTTCCAAAAGAAGCAAGCCACCCTGAGACACAACCAGCAGTGTCCTAAACAACATGCATCCACACAACAACAGTTTTGTTGACTCCTTTTTAAAAGGTGTAAACCAGTTTGTTTATTTCTAGAATATGTACCTTAGCAATCCTATGTGTTCCATGCCTTTATCAACTGCTTTAGAGCTAGTTAAAAATAAGCCTAGTCTTGTATTTCATTAAAAGAAAGAGTTAAGATTTTCAATAGGATAGAACCTCATAGGACAGTTCGGTCATCAGGGGTTGCAAACATTAATATTTTGAGCCCCTGCCATGTAAACGGGCCCTATGATTCTAAATAAAATAAAATAAAATTTCTAAGTCATCTATATTTCCTCTTCAAAGGAAAAGTTTAGCACCTGCTTGGCAGGGCAAAGTAAAAGAATCAATCAAACCAAAACATAGAGAGAAGGAGCGGTTCAGAATGGAAATGGAGAGTACAGAGGAAGAGTATGAAAAGCTTTGAGACATTTGTAGAGCCTACCAAGGTTGGAGTGTCAAAAGAAAGTGCCCTCAAAGCAGCATTGGTAAGGGTAATAATGTAAGCTCTTTTTAATGTCATATGAGACACTCAAAGATTAGAATTATTTTTGGTTGTTTCCTTGTGACAATTCTGACACTGAGCCACTTGGAAGTTTTTGGGTTACAAAGCCAATGCATTTTATATACAAGGTATTAGGTTAGTGCAAAAAGTAATTGCGGTTTTGCCATAATGGCACCATTGTAGCAAAATCACTTTTGCATCAACCTAATAGATGGGAAATCAGATATAGCTACTTATTCACACTCCACCAAATAATTACTGAACGTTTACTATTTCCACAGGAGGTACAGAGATATTCAGGTAGCAGTACTGGAGTTCTAAGTCTTACATAGTATGTGCTGAATAAATATGTGTGAAATGATGGATGAATAAATGGGTGCCTGTTGAACAGAGGAGCTGAAACATGTTTATTAACTCTAGTAAGGGAATAATAACAACAACAATAACCAACACTTATTAAACTCTTGCTATCACCCAGGCAAGCACTTGACATGTGTCTGTTTATTCTTTAAGATGTGCTGTGAGTCCTAAGTGAGGCAGAGACAGTGTGGGAATTGGAAGGAGAAGGACAACTTTTTCATTTCGGAGGGTGGAGGTGACAGTCAGAAAAACTGAAAACTGTGAATCCATTACCAGCATACGTGCCAGTCCTGAGGCAATACATGGCGTACATGGTCGCTACCTTCAGACAGCAGGGACACACTTTGACAAATAAGGAGGGTGAGAGGTTCACACGAGGCCGTATTTAACAAGTGCCTCCAGATGGGCCTACAACTGGTGCTGTGAAGGCCCAGTGTGAAGAAACGGGTTGGGGGGAGATCACTGTCATCTGTGTGCTGAGGATGTGAGGACGTGACTGGGGTGGTCAGACAAGGGTGTGTAGGGTTCAGACAGGCAGCAAGGGAGGCAGATGATGTCCATCCACAGGATCCAGTAGGACTGAGAGGCGGGAGGTTGTCCTGGACAGAGAACAAGGAGGCCAGACTGATGGGGCAGGGATTCCTGCAGGTCCAGGACGGGGAGGATTGAGAGAGAGAGCGAGGAGAAAGCTTCATGCCTGAGTGTGGAGGCTCAGGGGACCAGGTAAGGAGCTTCTGTCATTGTTGGGTAATAGGAAGCCTCACCATCTCATCACCCAGTGGAGGGTGGGAGGATGTCTTTTAGGAAATGTATAGTTGTGGCTATGCCTAAAATGGACTAGAGGTACCAGGCTGGGCAGAGACGGATGAAGGAACCACGTGAGAGGCCAATGCACACCCAGGTTACCAGGGATGGGGAAGCAGTATTGACTGTCACATGCTTCCCTACCTTTCTAGGAGGGACCTTGTTCTGATCAATAGCAGCCTTTCAGTTATGAGATTAGGCAGGGTCTCAGAAAACAGCACTGCTCAAATCCAATCTCAAGCTCCAGGACTTCAGCCAGTGGCCAGTAACAGAAGGGGAGGAGGAAATATGAATTTCCCTCTCTTTTGGCATTGATTGTTCCTGTGAATCATGTGTGGGCTTTGCTTCTACCCTTCTTCCCCACCTGGAGCAGGAAGGAAGGAGAGGTGCTGGGCTGGGGACTCACTGGGCCAGGGATCTGATGGGGGAGCAGTTTCCTTGGGCCAGGGACCAAGTAGAGAAATTGCAGAGTGCGATGACATCTTGGCACTGTGACATCTCACCACCAGCTCAGATAGTTACTGAGGCTTCCTTTGTGTGGTGGGTGGCTGGGAAGGCATGCAGGGTGCCATGGGAGATGAGCAGGGTATGCAGGAGCATGCTGGTGTAAGCCCTAGCCCCTTAGCACATTGACATATGTGGACCCCTAGCGGAACCTGAGTTGGTAACTCTCCCTGTCTCAATGTCACACTCACACACAGAACAAACACACCACTGACCGATCAGACAGACTGGGCCCTGTGTTCAGACTGTGGTAAGGTAAATACATCATCACAGAGAGAAAGGGGCTTCCAAATGGTGAGCGAGCCCCTCTTGTCTTGCAAGCCCTGGCCTGGGCCCCTTCCGGCAATTTGCCAGTCACTCTTGGTCATTGGCCCAACTTGTGGTTCCTCGGAATGGCAGCCCCTGCTTTGCTCAAATCCTCCCCTGCCCAGGAGTATCACTTGCATTTGCTTTTTTGCAGGTTGAGCTCTGGTTATCCAACCTCCCTCCCCACGTGAGCCCGTTTGGTGGGTAGGACTGTCAAGTATTCAATCATTTGCACCATTACCTTTAATATTAGCTATATTTAGTTTATTCATAAAGGCCTGTCTCACATGAGAGGATTCTTTCCATAATCGTGACAATTGTGTGCAAGCTCCCCTCTGAAATGTGTCATCTGTCTCCTTCTATGGTGATCAGTAAAATCCAAATGTTTTGCTGGGGTTGAAAAGAGAGGGATTTCTTTGGTTCTCTCTCAGCCTCTTTCCAAGAAACTCGATTTTGTCAGGGCATGAGCACTGCCTGGGCAGCCCTAGATGGCCTTGGATGCAGCAGCTGCTCCAGCAGGAGGCTGGATGGTGGGCGGTAGAAACGGAAGGAACCTTGGGATCGGGTACTACAAACTCCCCATTTTACAGCCATGGGGACTGAGGCCTAGAGGGGCTTTGAGGGAATTGTTTGTGCCGCCTCATCAGGTCAGTGGTGGGCCTGGGTTTGAACTCAAGTCTCTTGTTCAAGGGCTTTTCCTGCTGCATGTCTGGGCCTCAGGCTGAGTCTCAGGACTGAGACCTGCAAAGTGATGGGCATCTGGGAAGTCATGGCCGGTGCTCTGTGCACACTGCCCTCGTTGTCACATTAACACTGCAAAAGAACTCATGTGCTCTTGGTTTTCAGCTCAATAAATGGAGGCTCAGAAGAAATGAAATTGCTTGTCTGAGTCCTCACAACCAAGAAATGGCACCAGCTTTTGGATCCAGGCTTGTCTGGAGCTGTGCACTGAATGTTTATGGCCCCTTAGAATTCATATGTTGAAGCCTAACTCCCAATGCGAGATTGTTTGGAGGGGGTACCATTAGGAGGTGATTAGGTCATGAGTGGGGGAGCCCTCAGGATGGGATTAGTGCCCTTATACAAAGAGGTTCCATGGAGTTTTCTTCCTCTCTCTCTCCTCTCCACCCTGGGAGAAGACAGCTCTCTGCAAACCACAAATCTGGCCCTCAGGAAACACTGGATCTGCCAGCACCTTGACCTTAGACTTCCGGCATCCAGAAGTAGGAGAAGTGTTTGCTGTTGAAGCCACCCAGTCCCCCTCTGCACCCACCCTGTTGTGCAGTCTCCTGAGCCTGTGCTGCAGACCAGCCTGGTGGACTCCACTGGAAGCCCACGGCTCTCAGTACAGTGTCTGTAAAAACCAGAACCAAGCAAGGCGTGGAACACTGTGGATACCTCCAGTCTGACTGCTCCCCACTTTGCCTAGGTGACCCTGTGCTGGTGCAGGCTCCCCTGAATGGTGGTCTCCTCCCAGTGTGGGGTGAAAGCCTCTGCCCTCAGGGTCTCTTGATTCATCTTATTCATCTCCTCCACTCCCACCACTGTGTGCCTCCTTCCCATATCCCTGATGCAGGGAAGGGCAGGGTAGCCCCCTCATCTTTCTGCCTGTCTTTCCTCACTATGCCTTCACGGCCTACTCTACACAGGTTGGCTGAGGGCCAGCCCAAGGAACCAAGAAAAATCTCCTCTGTCACAAAGCCTTGTGCCTTGTTCTGTTGCAAAGTTCTATTTTGAATGTGGTAATTGAAATATAATCCCCTTCCTTCTGTAACAAATTCTCATCTTCCCTGAAGCAAATTGTTCATGCAGTCCAAAGAGAGAGAAGGCCAGGTACTCTGTAGGAGTAAAAAGAGAAACTCATTAATATTTAGCCAAACATTTACCCTTCTATTTATTTATTTACTTACTCATTTATTAACTCATGTTCACCATTTAAAGATTACAAAATACTGATAAGTATTTAATGTGTTGTATTCTAGACTTTTCCTCAGTGCCTTGTATACAAGTCTGTTTTCCACAAAATGAGATTATGCTCTACATATCGATTTAAAGCTCACTTTTTGCAGTGAGTGAACAATTTGGAACTCTAGGAACATCTTGCCCATCTAGTAGACTTCTCCACTCTTCTTCCTGGCTGCTGAGTCTTCCATTTTTTTCTCTTTAAGAGTGCTGTCACTTATTCAATCAATCCTTTATTGTTGGACCGATCACATATCTGAATGTTGTTGGGCTGCAGCACAGGTGTTCTGGGATTTGGAAAAACCCATTCTTTCTCCTCCCACCTGTATGGTGAATGGTTCTGCTACAACCAACCAGAATAACAGGGTAAACATCTGGATATTTGAAATAGTGTCTGATGTTAAGTGGACAGAAAGACCACCCGCAAAATACAGAAGTTTTCCTTTCACCCAGATGTGTTTTTCCAGATATTTGGCATCTCGTAGAAGGCATCCCAGACAGGCCACTCCCCTCTTTTTCTGGTTTCTTGGACTTCTCCATCAATTTCTTGGATTAGGGTTTTTTTCTGTTTCTACTCGTTCTTGCTTTGTGACATTCTAGAAATTCTGGGTGCATCTTTTTATCTCATCCCAGGGTGTGTTCTGTTGTTTATGATTCCTCCTTGTGGTAGCTGAGACTTCAAGAGTTTCTTTCTCAACTTTTTATCTTGAAAATCTTTAATTTTTATCTTGAAAATCTTTAACTGGATCCTTTCCTTACTCCTTATACGAAGATTAATTCAANATATTACACATAATAATTATAATATATAATACATTATATATATTACACATAATAATTATAATATATAATACATTATATATATTACACATAATAATTATAATATATAATACATTATATATATTACACATAATAATTATAATATATAATACATTATATATATTACACATAATAATTATAATATATAATACATTATATATATTACACATAATAATTATAATATATAATACATTATATATATTACACATAATAATTATAATATATAATACATTATATATATTACACATAATAATTATAATATATAATACATTATATATATTACACATAATAATTATAATATATAATACATTATATATATTACACATAATAATTATAATATATAATACATTATATATATTACACATAATAATTATAATATATAATACATTATATATATTACACATAATAATTATAATATATAATACATTATATATATTACACATAATAATTATAATATATAATACATTATATATATTACACATAATAATTATAATATATAATACATTATATATATTACACATAATAATTATAATATATAATACATTATATATATTACACATAATAATTATAATATATAATACATTATATATATTACACATAATAATTATAATATATAATACATTATATATATTACACATAATAATTATAATATATAATACATTATATATATTACACATAATAATTATAATATATAATACATTATATATATTACACATAATAATTATAATATATAATACATTATATATATTACACATAATAATTATAATATATAATACATTATATATATTACACATAATAATTATAATATATAATACATTATATATATTACACATAATAATTATAATATATAATACATTATATATATTACACATAATAATTATAATATATAATACATTATATATATTACACATAATAATTATAATATATAATACATTATATATATTACACATAATAATTATAATATATAATACATTATATATATTACACATAATAATTATAATATATAATACATTATATATATTACACATAATAATTATAATATATAATACATTATATATATTACACATAATAATTATAATATATAATACATTATATATATTACACATAATAATTATAATATATAATACATTATATATATTACACATAATAATTATAATATATAATACATTATATATATTACACATAATAATTATAATATATAATACATTATATATATTACACATAATAATTATAATATATAATACATTATATATATTACACATAATAATTATAATATATAATACATTATATATATTACACATAATAATTATAATATATAATACATTATATATATTACACATAATAATTATAATATATAATACATTATATATATTACACATAATAATTATAATATATAATACATTATATATATTACACATAATAATTATAATATATAATACATTATATATATTACACATAATAATTATAATATATAATACATTATATATATTACACATAATAATTATAATATATAATACATTATATATATTATATATGTATACGCACACACATATGCTCATGATTTAGATCAAACTTTGTTTCCATGATCTGTTTCTGTATGACAAACCACTCCAAGTGCAATGGCATAAAACCCACAATTTCTCATTTCTCACGATTCTATGGGTCGACTGGGTGATAATTCTGCTTTACATGGCATTGGCTGGGATGGCTGGAATGTCCAAAATGTTCTTACATGGCTAGGAGTTCAGAGCTCATGGCTCTCTCCATGTGGCTGTTTGGGCTTCTCTGCAGCATAGTGGCTGGGTTCCAAGAAGAAACGGACCAAGACACAAAGCAGAAACCACAAAGGCATTTTATAACCTCACCTTGGAAGGCGCACAGCATCCCCTGACACTTTTGTTCACAAGGCCTGTCCAGATCCAACGGTGGGGAGCTCCATCTCTTGACAGAGGTCGGGTGGAGGGAGTGGGGAAGGAACAAGTGGCAAGGTCACGGAGCAAAATGTCATGTAGAAGCGGGGATGTTGTTACCTTGGAAATGTAATCTACTACAGGTTTTCCTCTGGCTACAAAAATGTACATTCCTCCCACCTGCAAAATACTCATTCACTTCCTCCCCTAAAAGTCTCATCCCCTTACAGTGTCACTCTGAGGCTGTCAGGTGTGGTTCCTCCACACAGGGTCCTGGGAACTAAAGGACACAGACCCAGCCCGCCATGGGGAGACAGGGGCAGAATAGCTGCAACAGATAGTCCTGCCCAAAAGGAGGGCATTTCACACTATGAGTGCTTCTGTCCCTGTTGATCCTGCATAAAAACAAGTAAACAAGAAGGGTCGGCTGGGAATGGTGGCTCATGCCTGTAATCCCAGCACTTTGGGAGGCTGAGGCTGGTGGATCACAAGGTCAGGAGTTTGAGACCAGCCTGGCCGATATAGTGAAACCCATCTCTACTAAAAATACAAAAAAGTTAGCCGGGTGTGGTAGTGGGTGCCTGTAATCCCAGCTACTTGGAGGCTGAGGCAGAAGAATCGCTTGAACCCAGGAGGCGAAGCTTGCAGTGAGCCGAGATTGCACCACTGCACTCCAGCCTGGGTGACAGAGCGAGACTTCATCTCAGAAAAAACAAAAAGACGGGTCATTTTTGAGTCATGGGCACCGATGTGGTAGATTTGTGCCAACGTGAATTTAGGGTGCAAAAGTCATATCACATGTTGTATTATTATATATACTAAAATAGCTTTTATTTGTCAATGACTGCTGGATTTCTAAATCCAATGGACAATTCCCAATCTTCATGTTATTGGACTTCGCAATACACAAGGCTGATATTCATATATATCATGTATATATATATGAATGAGGTGAAAAAAACTCCAGCTAGGTATCTACACAGGAAAAATAGATGGTTAACAACAGTTCTCCGTGGTTTCCAGGCTGTGAGGACTGTCTAAGCATCTCCCAGAGTAGGAAGGTCGCCATGGTGAGTTTACCATTTAACACATCAGATTCCAGTGGTCTCTGTACATGACACTTATTTACTTCATGAAGTGGACCTTGAGTGTGGGAAATGGCCCCAGATCATCCTGTACAACCTCCTTGTTCTGTAGGCAAAGGGAACTGAAGGTCTGTGAATGACAGACCGTTGGTCAAAGTCCCACAGTGACTTAGTGGCAAAGCCGGGGCATCCTCTAGCTTCTCATACAATGATCTACTGTCTTGGATAGTTGCTCGTTCTCCATTCTGTGCACACCTACAAGGTGTCTGCTGTGGGGCAGCTACTGTACCAGGCATGAGGACTACAGAGAGAAACATATGTACTCTATGCTCGGAAAATGCTTAGAGTTCCAGCCAGTGACACACCCGAAGAGGAGTGGCTTTAGTTCAAACCATGTGGATGCCGAGTCTCTTGGCAGGTTTTCCCCTTAGGAATCGGTGTTAATGGCATCACTTTCAAGACTTTGCAGGCTCCTGATTCTTGAAGGGGGGTCAAGATGTGGACAGTTGGCACGGTTCCACCGAGGTTAGCCATGAGCAGCAGGAATAGGGTAGGTGGGGGCACATTCTGCCACGTTGACCACGGCGTCTGTAAAGTGAATTAGGGACAATTGCCAAGTGGACCAACATCTGCTTCAGTATCTTGAGAAAGCTGAAAATAAAAATTGATGTGTATAAAATGAGGCTGTTGAGTGAACCATAGGTAATTGCAATCTGAGTTCAGGTTGCTGCAACTATCCTGAACAGCTCAGAAAGCAGGCACTTTTCACCACATACAGTGTCTGTGTCCTCAGCTCCTGCTCCAGGGGTAGTTTCTGGCTTGTTAAATGACACTGCTAGACATCCCCCAGAATTTAATTTTAATATCACCTCCTTCTCCTTTGCTTAACGTACACCCATTTATGTTCTGCTACTTCAGAGAAAGGAACATATAATAATTGTGTTTTAGAAATTGGAACAAGAAACTAGAAGATGCAAGTTTAGTGAATATTGAGTTTTAAACTTGTCTGGCTGTGATTTGTGGCCATGTCATGGCAAATATTTTTCAATGTCACTGCCTTAGCCAGTGCTGTCAGTAAGGCAGTCAGCTGGGGAATAGAGGGCCGAACACTATGATCTCAATATTAATGGGAGCTGTTGAAAGTGGCAAAGGTGATAAAGTATTGTTTAGTTATTGGTGCCATACTTTGGCTGCGGGACATTATTATAAAACGCAGTCTGTTTTTGTCAGATTTCAATCATGGCTTCAATAACACGTTTAGAAACTTGGAGTATAGGAGACCACAAAACAATGATTTTTTTCCCCCCTTAAACTAAAGGACGTTAGATTGCAGTCTGAAGAAATGAGGTTTGAAATTTGGATCTTACTTTATTAATTATTTTTTCTCCAAATTATTCAGTGATAGGACATCCTTGCCTGACTTCCAGATAGTCAGATGGGTTCGATGTGGCTTAAAGAAGTTGGGAAATTGATACAATCTCTTCCTTTGAACTCTTGATAGGGCAAGATTCCTGCTGGTTGTGCAAAGAGCAGACCTAGTTCAGTGGACAGAGTCATGGATCACCCTTTCCCCCACCTCCCTGGACCAGTCCAGGAAGAGAGAGTTATGGAAAGTGTGTAATACTTTAAAAAATAATATCCTGTTTTGCAAAATTGCATTTCATTCAGGAAATAACAGGATTTCCCATCTCAGCCGCAACCCTGCAGAGAAGGTGAATGAACGCTTTGGTGGAGGAGGCTGTCCCTGTCATTAACAGTGCCTGGGTTTAAACTTATAATTAAAATAACCTTTAAAATTCAATTTTTATAGATGGAGGAGATAACTTGATTTGAAACCCTTCAATGCACACATTTTATGTAGCACTCACCCAAATCCAATGGTACCATAGAAAAACGGGAACATAAAACTCGATGATGAGAGTTTATATAGCTTTTAAATATCAAGCTGTCAGGCTTTGTGCCGGTAGAAATATTGTAATTGGACAAGAGTAAAGAAAAAGAGTTTACATTAGCATTGAGGGTTTTTGAGTGAATTCAGACCAAGCAGAATATAATAGAAACCCCTTTAAAAGAAAGAGGAGAGAAAAACTCGAGGTCCAAGCATAGTCTGACCTTCCTTCAGAGGAGATCTGCTTGATAAAACAGACACAACCCCAATAAAATACTAACAATAGAAAAAAGTAAATAGAAATCATATTAAGCAGTGGCGATATTGCCTGAATTGAAACAAAAATTAGGTATAATAGCCTTGGCGGGTTTTAATATGGTCCCCAATCACATCACAATACGAAGCATATCATGGTGTTGCTAAATAATGTTTATCATCTTGAAATCTCCCTGCCTGGTAGACAACTTGCATTATTTGAGGTTTGTGGGGTTTTTTTTTTAAAGAACTCATAAATATTTAATGTCCAGGATCAAGAATGGGGCTGGGGGAGGGGACATGTCTCTGGAAACAGTAATGTTTCTCTGTGTGACAGGCCCTGGCATTGTCTGGAGCTAAGGCTTGGCCCTGGTGTGAAGCATTGGGATGAGGAGTGTGTCCCTCTGAAGACCTAGAGCCACCTGGTACCAGGGTTACAGAGAGGATCCCAGATAGCAGGGCAGCCTGCCCCAGATGCACTCACACCTGTCTGCTATGCCTGGGCAGGGCTAGTCTTGGGTGACTTTTTCCCTTGTGCATTGTGGAACACAGGGCTACAGAGGGAAAAAAAGTGGGCCAGTGGGTTCCTGTTGGTCATATCCTAATGCAATTCTGAATTCCAGGAGCTGGTGGGAACATTGGTCTTCCAGCTGGCTGTCCATCTCCTCGACTGGTCAACCAGCCAGTGTCTCTTTATTGAGGGCCTTCAAGGGGCCAGGCATAGAATCCTCAGTGTTGTTTTCTGTTGCTTGTAAAATTCTTAAGGGAATATTTTCAACCTTTTCTGAAGTTTTAGAAGCCTGTGTTTTCTTCAGGATCAATGCTGCATGCATTCAATAAGAGTTTGGAATCCGGTCTTTTTTAGACTTTTTGGCCCAGGGTGGGAAGAGAGGAGAGCCGGAGAAGGCAACTAGCGCATGTACTCAAAATACCTGCGATTCATTTTTTTAAAATCTCAGTGACTCTCCAATTCAGTTCCACACCATTCGTTCATTTGTTCACTCCACAAATATTTATTGAGAACCTACAGTATGCCAGGCACTATTCCAGGCTCTGGGGGTACGATATTGACCAACCCAGCACGTTTGCTGTCGTCCCAGAGCTAGTATATTGACTGAATTGAAACAAAAATTAGGTATAATAGCCTTGGCAGGTTTTAATATGGTTCCCAATCACATCACAATATGAAGCATATCATGGTGTGGCTAAATAATGTTTATCATCTTGAAATCTCCCTGCCTGGTAGACAACTTGCAATTATCCATGTCAGTGGATATTGCACATCACTTGAAATTTGGGCCCCCTTAAGAGACAGAGAGGTGAGATGCAAAATACCTTTTTGGGAACAGTGTCTGGTTTGGGCTCAGAAGCACCTTGACTCACGCAGGATTTATACCAGTCGTTCATGCAAGAGCCAACAGCCACTGTGCTCATACAGGTCTTCCCCACCAGACCTCAGCATCCTCTTGGGGAAGGGGACCAGAACAGGGAGCATCCTCATTGGTCCTGGGCCTTTCTCTCTGTGTCCATTTGCTAACTTCCCCTACAGCCGTCTCAGGTGGACGCGACTGCCACATCTTTGAACATGGGCACATTTACTTACAGAGGTGCACAGAGCCTGACACGCTGCCTTCTGAGTCCCAGCATGGTTTCTCCATCCTGTCAATTGCCCCAGAAGGTGGACCTGAGCCAACAGCACTGCATTCCTGTCTGCACAACAACAGGGATGGTCTCGGGAGGATAATGAAGAGGAAGATTTGGTTTGCCCTGGGCCTGGGTCACCACATAGGGTCTGCTGCCTGCTGTGTCTCCGGGTCCCATGCTCCTTGGGAAGCCAGCTGTGGTTGTCATGACAGCAGCCACCCCCAGAGTTCCCACAGCATGGAGTCTGGCCAATCTCAGAATTGCCAACCTTTCCCTGTCTACCAGACCATGGAGGTCTAGCCACACTTCACGTAGCTCAACCGATTAGCTAGTGAGAACTGGCAGTGACTTAGAGAGCCTGCTCTAGGTCTAGAAACCATCACATAGACCACAAAGAAACTCACTGTGGTCCTCAGAGTCAAGGGCCTGAGACAGTATCATCTCACCAGCAGACATTCAAGTTTGATATTCCTTTCTGAGGTCAGAGGCTGAATCTGGAAGACCATGACAAGAGTGAGGACTCAAGGAGTAGCAACAACTGACAGGCTGGCACGTGGCATGCTCAGGGCTGTGCTGGGGATTGTGGAGCCCTGTCACCTCTATGAAATGGCTGCTGCAGGCTGGGCACGGTGGCCCACACCTGTAATCCCAGCATTTTGGGAGGCCGAGGCAGGTGGATCACGAGGTCAGGAGATGGAGGCCATCCTGGCCAACATGGTGAAACCCCGTCTCTACTAAAAATACACAGATTAGCTGGGCATGGTGGCGGATGCCTGTAATCCCAGCTACTCAGGAGGCTGAGGCAGGAGAATCACTTGAACCCAGGAGGCGGAGGTTGCAGTGAGCTGAGATCATGCCACTGCACTCTAGCTGGGGCGACAGAGCAGGACTCTGTCTCAAAAAAAGAAAAAAGGCACTGCAGGCAGCCTGTGCTGGGTGTCAATGCTGGCCCTGTAACTTCCTTACTAAGTGACCTTGAGCCAATCACATGGTTTTTCTGAGTCTTGCTGTTCTCATCTATAAGTGGGTGTGACCGCATGAGGCAGTGTGAGGATTCAATCTCGCATGCAACAGGCAAAGTGCTGGGAACAGTATCAGACTCCTGGGCTGCGGCCAGCAGGGCTTCTCTGTGAGCACTTGTGCAGGTAGAGCTCTTTCTCCTCCCCATTGACGTAGGCTTTGCCACCAGGGTCCAAGGCACAGCATCTTTGGTTGCCATTGTTTTACAGAATTTCAAGGGCAATAGCATTCCCTATTCTGTTTCCTGCCCAGCTCCTGCCACACTCTTCTTGCGGTGGGTTCTCTCTGGAGGTACCTCCCTTCATCTGCAGCCCCGAGATGGGCTGGACCCTGCTGTGAGAAGAGGGGTTCCTGCCGGGATGCCCACAGGGAGGGTTAGCAAACATGGGTCTGTCCCTCACAGGGCTCAGCGTGCCCTAGAGGCTGGAGAAGTTTGCAGGGATGCCAGGAGTGTGGCAGGGGGTTGTGGGTGGTGGGCAGTGTGGAGGCCCAAGCAGGGCCTAACGGTGGGTCATGGTCAGTCCAGCACTGACACTTTGAATGCTGAAGATGTGGCAGATTCCTGCCCCAGCGCCAGAGACAGCTACCAGGCCATGGAGAGGCAGGGCACATGGGGGCATTCTGGCAAAGTCCTGCTTGGTTGGAGGTGACTAATGTTGCTGCCAGTGTAACTCAGAGTCCTGAGGAGGGCCTGGGGTCAGCGAGAAGAGAGACAGAGAGTGAGGAGGCTCAGAGAGAGAGACAGAGACAGGGAGGGAGAGATACAGAGAGAACAAGAGAGAGGGAGGCTCAGAGAGACAGAAGGAGACAGAGAGAGAGATGGAAAGGGAGACAGGGCAGCGGAGCGTGGGGAGAGAGAGAGAGAGAGAAAATAGGAAGAGAGGTCAGACAGAGAGAGGGAGGGAGGGAGAGAGACATGCAGACATTTCCCGGGTGTGCCTGCCAGGCACCGCTGGGCCTGAAGAGGGTGAGCAGGGTGACCATGTGCCGGCACAAGGGGGCTAAGCATTTCTGTGTCCCTGCATTTGTTACCCATAGTCCTTTGAGGTAAATATTATTACTAGTCCTCAATGGGCTATGGCCCATTTTATAGACAACAAAGCAGGCTCAGGACCTCCCCACCCCCCTTTCCTTTTTGCCTGCTCACTTTCTCCATCCCTCAAGCACAGACCCCATCCTCTGCCTCCTGAACCCCCCGATGCTCAGCTTTCCCTTCCCTAATCTCACTTCACGGGATGGCAGGGGCAATCTAGGCCATAGCTGCTCACTGTCCCGTGTGCTTTTGGTCAACATGGGTGAATCTTGTTTCCCTAAATAAAATTTGTCCTTCGAAGGGCAGAGAATGTGTCAAAACCCCCAATACCATAGAGATGTTCCCCCTGAAATTGTGTGCAGATGGACGTGTGTACACACGTAGCTATTTTTCTGGGAATGGGGAGGTCGTTCACAGCCCTCACCAGCTTCTCACATAGAAAAGTAAAGCCCCAAAGCCCCACTGCTCTGGATGATGCTTCCTCCATGAACAATCTGGGGTCTTAAAGGGACCAGAAATTCCTCCTCCCAGTGCTTCAAGATCACCTAACAAGACAGATGCGCTTGAACAAGGCGGCCCGGCTTCTCAATGCTTACTGTGACAATGAGGCTGAGGAGTGGGAAATGGAGAGTGGGAGGTTCTCATCAGGTTACAGGAAGGGGCCAGGAAGAATGGATGTGGTTCCCAGCACCAGAGTGAGCCGTGGGCTGAGTGACCTCAGACCAGAGCAAAGGCCGAGGCTGTGCATGTGTGTGCATGTCGGGGACAGGGGCAAGAACACCCTATCCTCACATGTACTGCCCTCACCCAGTGCCATACATGGCTTCTTCTGCCCCAGCTCAGCCTAGAGCGGGTGCCTAGGCTCTATTGGAGAATGTGCACCCTTCTAGGGCCCTTTGTGTCCCTAGAAGGAATGGAGAGTCCCTTCCCGTGTCTTACACTCAAGGATTCCTGGCTCCTGAGAGCACAACCCCAGAATGCCTTCCAGGGCTAGGAAAGGTACCACTCCACAGGATGTGGAGCTGGGAGCTGGTGCAGTGAAAGGTTCGTGCCACAGTCTCCTGCCTGTTTTGGTGCATCTTTGGCTCTGCCTTGGACAGTGTCTTAGACTCGTATGGATCACCTGAGGTCAGGAGTTTGAGACCAGCCTGGCCAACATGGTGAAACCCTGTCTCTCCTAGAAAAAAAAAAAAATACAAAAATACAAAAATTAACCAGGCTCAGGCAGGAGAGTGGCTTGAACCCAGGAGGCGGAGGTTGCAGTGAGCCAAGATCACATCACTGCACTCCAGGCTGGGTGACTCCATCTCAAAAAAAAAAAAAAAAAAAAAAAAGAAACCCCAGGAGACAGATTAAACAAGCAGAAACAGGTAGAGATTAAACAAGCAGAAGCAGATAGAGATTAAACAAACAGAGCTGCTGGGGTTCAGGGTTGGGGGTGTGTGTGTGTGTATGTGTGTGTGTTATGGGAGGGGCTCTGGGTTAGGCCCCTGCCCTCCTCACCTGGTCCATCCTGTGGGCATCCCCTAGGTGAGGCCAGAGGAGCTCCGTGCTGCTAGGGTTTTCAGGCAGAACCCGTGCTATTAGGGGATACAGGCAGAAACCTCCAGGAGTGGAAGCTCAGCTCAGCAACTGTGAGGCTGTGGCACCTCCCGTCCACATGGCAGGCCAGTCTGAGGTGGCCTGGCTACACGGTGGGGCTCCCCCTCTCTGACAAGGGAAGCAGCTTGTTCATTGTCCGGGCGGCACTTGGGTCCCAGAGGACCTGAGAGAGGGGGATGGCTTTGTTCTCTTCGTTGCCTGGAGGTGGAACAGCCATCTCTCACTCAGGGCCTTCTAGGTTCTTGTTGAATTAATCCTTCCTTAAACTCCATTCCCAGATACTGAAGTCCACACTCGGGTCCCCACTTTGCAGACGGGCAGGTTGAGGCCCAGCGGGGGCACATGCTTGGGCCACATGGAGCCAGGAAGGGCTGAATGAGAACCTGCTGCCATCTTGGTGGTGGTGATGTGGGGCCCTGAGGAGTCATTTGAATAGTCCCAGGGCTTGATTAATGGGGGCTAGACTGGGGGGCTCAGTCACTCACTTTAGATGCTGGGGAAGGAGGCCCACAGAACTTCAGCAACTTGCCCGGCTCACATCTCAGGCCAGAGCCAGCAAAGTTCCCATGCATCTCCCCAGGTTGAGTCAGTGACACCCACTCAGTCAGCAGACAGCACCTTGAGAAAAAATGATGTCGTCTTCTGCACCTTTTCCTGCCTGTAAATGGGCCTTTGTTAAAAGCTCTGCCCTGTAAAACATGCAAGACACCTGTCCTATGTCCAGATTTCTTGTATTTCCTTTTCCTTCCCTTCCCGTACTCCGTCCCTGCATCAGGGACTTGGACATCTTCTAGGTCAAGTCTACCTGTCATTGGTGATGGGTAAGGGTTACTGGTTGATGGGGTGACTCCTTGATCTTTATTTAGGCCAGTTAACCCAAGAAAATCAGACCTTGCTAGTGATAGAGGAGCCCCTCCCTGGCTTTCTAGTTGGCCTCAGTGGTGCTGCTAGTGAAGGTGGTGGTGAGACGGATGGACAGCCGGGTTATCTGTTTAATCCCCGCTGCTGCCATTTGCCAATGGGGCCAAGCAGAAAGAGTCAGGTGTCATCATTCAACCATTTATGCAGTGAATATTTACTGGGCACCTACTCTGTGCCAGTTTCTTGGCTGGACAGATGAGTCCATGAGTCAATAATGAACTGTCCTCTGAGGAGCTCACAGTCTAGAGAGACAGACATGCAGATATCAGAAAATAACCCGAGTCAAAGGTAGCAGAAGCAGGATGCACGTGGTGGCGTGGGCATAGAGAGATGAGAGAATGTTCAGGTTTAAAAACATCCACATTATTTTTGCCTTTTGTAAGGCCAAACGGGGAGAAGGTGACAGAAGGGACAAAGATGCCCCAACCTGGAACAAGTCGATCATTTTCAAATTTCATTGCTGAACCCAACATAATTCAGACCTCACATCTGGTGAATGCATCAGTTCATTAGAACACAAAAATACACTATCAAACAGACAATCAAATTTCATGTAAAATAAGCTTCAGCATTAAAACGGTTCCTGGTGTTTTATGTGTGTGACTCGGTGGGCAGATATATTTCTTGCTACTAGAGCAAGACTGATTTGTGTGAAGGCTTCCCGTCACCAAATCACTCGGAAGGTTGGGAGATAAAATGTCGCTTAGGATAATGTAATTGGCCTTAAGGTACAGGAGTTGAATTATTTTCAGTGATTTATAATCTGGAAATTAAAGACTCACTCATTTTCTAATTTAATTCCATCTTCAATGGAAAAATGTTCACTCTGATCTAAATTGGCGAGTAATGTTGCTAATTCAAATGCAGATGTAATTTCGATTCTGGTAGCAGTTTGCAGTGATTGACGGGTCTCCAAAGAATCATTACGATCCTTATCTCCCAATCTCACAAATTCCCCGGCAGTTGTGATAATAACTTCGGCTAAGGAGAAAAGGGAAAAAAATAAATTCTCGCCTGCCCTGTCGGTCTGGGGCTTGCCTTTTGCAGGATGTGAATTGTGGTTTCTTTTGCATCTACAGTGTTTGAGACAATACTGACACTTCCTTACCAAATTTGGTGGTGGCACACTGCAGGTTGAGTTGTTCACCAGTGGTTTTTGCTCTACAATATGAATGAAATGGGCCTGGGATAAGTTATTCTCGGTTCACAGTTAATTAGCTGGGATTTTACACCACATTTGGTGCAATTCATTGATAAGTCTTAACTACCCAGGGACAGGCAGACAATGATTAGCCATAATCACGCAGGCTTTGCCCTCCGTCCCACGGCTGTCACGTGGATAGCCCATGGTGATGTGTCTTCATCTCGGTAGACCCTAAGAAGTCAGGATTGGAGAAATTATGAGGTCACTCTGGCTGTGTGAGAAATGGCCGGGTCAGAGCGATGGTTGCCTGCATCATCTGTTTGCACAGCAAGGGGGCAGCAGCTGGGGTGAGTCACAGCCTTGGTCCACTGTGGCACGTGAACACTCCTGACCTGGCCGAGCAATGGCTCTGTCTACTTGTAAGCAGAATAGATTTCTTTGGCTGACAGCTATTTTGATTAAAGTAAAGCCATCAGATTCTGAAAGTTGATGGATTCCATACAGTTTAAACAATCACATAAAGATTTGGGGCAAGTTGTGTTGATTTCTAGGATGGCTACAGAGTGTGAGTAAGGAGTAGGATGTGTTGGAAATAAGCTGGCCTCACCTGCCAGCACTAGCTCTCACCCCTCATGAGCATTGCCTCTGTGTAAGGTTTTATAGCAGAGTGTATTGATTTATAGCCTATATTAAGTCTCTGGGGGCACACGGGTCGTGGTCGTACAACTTTGGGGAATGAAGGAAATGAGTCTCATTTGGGAAAGAGAAAGGAATAATTTTGATTTGGATTAAGAATAAAAGCAAAGAGCTTTTACAAAACACGGCTATAATTTTTTTTTTTTTTTTTTTTTTTTTGAGACGGAGTCTCGCTCTGTCGCCCAGGCTGGAGTGCAGTGGCCGGATCTCAGCTCACTGCAAGCTCCGCCTCCCGGGTTTACGCCATTCTCCCACCTCAGCCTCCCAAGTAGCTGGGACTACAGGCGCCCGCCACCTCGCCCAGCTAGTTTTTTGTATTTTTTAGTAGAGACGGGCTTTCACCGTGTTCGCCAGGATGGTCTCGATCTCCTGACCTCGTGATCCGCCCGTCTCGGCCTCCCAAAGTGCTTGTTGTGTGTACTAAGCTATGGAGCAAAGACTGCTTATGTCACTCATATCTGTGCTCTTGCCTTATATTTGGACACACTGCTGACCTGTGTTTTCCAGCCTTCCTGGCTCTTTGATGGAGACTTCTGACTAAGTTTTGACCAGAAGAATGTGATCATGTATCTCTTCTAGGCCTGGCCCATAAAAACCTCCTATGCATGATCCTTGCTCTCTCGCCACCCGCTGAATAAATGGAAGAACTCAGAGGACTCTTCCTTTTGTCTCCAAGCACTCCTTGAAGCTCTACCTTAACTAGAAAGACACTCCTATTGGGTTAAACCATTGAGATTTGAGGCTTTGTTATTTAAGCGCCTAAGGTTAGTCATCCCAGTGCAAGCTATATCCAACACAGTGGTATAAGGAATCGATTTCCTGATTTCCCCAGTCTCCCAGCCAATTATTTGTATTTCACATATGGAACTGCCAATGACCAAGCATAGGCTGATCTCTGCATGATCCATAGATTAATGAACAGCACTCCCATTTTGCCTTCAATCACCATGGCCTGGAAGATGATCACTAGTAAATGGGAAAGCATTTTGGTTTCACACATATATGGGCAGCTCGCTAATACTGCATTTATATCAAGAACAAAGGCTAGCAAACATGCTTTCAATTTCAAGAAGACATTTTCACTTAAATATGAAGACTCATTGAGACATGGTATATGTCTTTGATGATTGTTTTCCCAGTTGTAGATTTAGCCAGCATTAGTCTTAACCACATTAGGTGTGATGGACAAAGACAGCTGGATGGAGATCAGTCACCTTTCTTCCCCCATCTTCTAGTGGCGTCTTTCCCTAACCTCTTTACACACAACTATTTAACATGTGCTGGAAGAATTATCTGCTGAAGGTCTTGTTGATGTGCTATGCTTTCATCCAGCTGAAGGAATCTCAGAGACGATGGCATGAACTCAGAGAATAGATTCCCTGCTGCTTTTTCATAGAAGCATCAAGGAAGTCTGTGTAACTGAAATTCATTGAGATATGTGGTACATTGTTGGCACATGATACGTCAGTCTTGCTCCTACCTGCTTCTGGCCTCAGTGTTCATCTTACCCTCAGTGTCTTTTGCTTTCCTGCTCCAAAAATCCTCATTCCCTGGGTGTTCACTGGATAAACTAAGCACATTCTCACCTCCTTGCTTTGCTCATGTTACTTGCTCTGTCTGGAAGGACTGTCCCAGACTATGCAGCATCTTTGGAACACAGACCCAAGTCATCTCGCAAGTTTCAGCTCAAGCGTGAGTTCATCCTTTAAACCTTTTCTGCCCAACTCTCCTCCCACCCATGGAAGACCTAATTTTCTCTTTTGTTGAACTGCCTTGTCACAGCACCTAGGATTTTGGGCTCCAGTTTGTTTGCTCATCTTTCTCCCTCTACCCTGAGTTCAGAGGACAGGATGGTGATCTAATTGTCATTGCCATATTATTCATATCATTATTATCACCACCAGTTATTTTACAGAAATATCCATGATACCTCATTCATGCTGCACCTGGGGGAATGAGCAAGCTAGTTCCTGGCTAATTTCTGCCTTCAACCCTAAGTATTGAGAGTCCTTTTTATTGTGATGCCAGGCCACTAGCATGCCACCATCTGAGTGTCGTCCTCTGATCGGTAGTGATAGATGGTGCTGTTGCTTCAGTTTGTGGCAGACCGTCGCTGTACACAGAGCTGCTCATGGATAGGCATTTGGGTAGCTCTTCTGTAAATCACCAGGACCACGTGATGGCAACGGGGTGACAGAACCCAACTGCGCTGTCACTCTCAATGCACCTAATTCCCTTAAGCCATTCACCTAATAACCTTTGGTTCAGAGTTCTACAGGCTAATGACACAACATGTACATAAGTATTTCCTTTTGTGCGTTTCAGATTTTTTACTTTTAATTTCATTAAGTGCCCTCTTGTTCCTGTATCACCAGTGAGTACACAGAGACACTGATTCACCTGCTCTTGGGCAGTCATCTCAGTGCACGAGTATCCTCTATGTGACCCTCTTTTAGACTAAATGCTTAATCTTTTTAACTTCTCCTGGTATGGCCACGCCCTTGAGGAGTTTTGGCTCTGGAACTTCAGGAGCAATCCTGTAGTCTATTTGTTCAGCTTATTGTTTCTTGATGATAATACTGGTAACAACTACCAATTATCAAGTGCTGACGACAGGCTAGGTGCTGTATTAAGTGGTTGGCATGCATTTTCTCATTTGATCCTCATAACCAGTGCTGTATATTAGAAACTACCACCTCCACTTGATATGTAGAAGAACTGAAGCCCAGAAGGGTCAAGTCCAAGGTCACATGGCCAAGCAGCATCGAAGGCTGCATTTAACCCAGACCTGCACTATGTTCCCGCCACACTGGCACCATCTGGCTCCCAGCCTGGAGGCTCTCTGAGGGTAGCACCAGGGCCTGCATTTGTACCTCCCCCGTGGAGCCTGGCTCAGGCCTGACAATTGAATGGAAGAATGGCTAGAACCAATTCTGCATTCTCAGTGTTCCAATGCTAAAGTTTTAAGTATAAGTAGGTGTCATTTTTGTTAAGTCCTTGTATTAGTCAGGATATTCCAGAGAAATAGAACCAGTAGGGTGTGCGTGTGCGTGTGTGTGTGTGTGTGTATAGGATAAGATTTATTTTAAGGATGGTGGCTCGCACAATTATGGAGGCTAGCAAGTTAAAAATCTGCAGGGTATACCAGCAGGTTGAAGACCCAGGGGAAACTGATGTTGCAGTTCAAGTCCAAAGATAATCACATCCACTGTAGAATTCCCTGTTGCTCAGAAGATGTCGTCTTTCGTTCTATTCAGGCCTTCAACTGATTGGACAGGGCTCACCCACATTATGGAGGGCATCTGCTTTACTCAAAGTCCACCAGTTAAAATGTTCATCTCATCCTAAACACCCTCACACTAACATCCAGAGTAGTGTTTGATCTGGGCACCGTGGCCTAGCTATGTTGGCACATAAAATGAACCATTGAGGCCCTCTTTCTCTGTTTTGAGGAAGACAATCATGGAGGTATTTGGGGATTTACACAGCACAGTGTCATTATCTACAGTGGGCTCTGGAGTCTGCATTCAAATCCTAATTCATTTACTTACCATGAGACTTTAGAAAAGTAGCTCAACTTCCCTCCTTCACTGGAAATAAGAAGTGCTGGGAGAAGTAACACCCCCGGCTAATGGGAGGAAATGGGAACGCACATGGAAATGTGCCCTGAAAGTGTTAATGCATGAAGCTCAGGAAATGAGCTGGATTTACTATTTTCTGCTTGGACCCCACCAGAATGGTATTTCCAGCCAGGAATTCCCAATGATGAGGCTGTCTTGGGTACCATGGGCAGCTCTCCTTTAGTGGACATCACATTGGCCTCCCTGACCATGGCCAAAGCAAATAGATCATGGGCAGCCAGAGAGTGACCTAAAGTCCGGTTGAGTGATGCAGAGCAGGCCTGGACGGGGTGCATCCTCAGAGGCGATGCTTCAGAGGCGGCACTTTAGGAGCGGAGCATGTGGACACCACCTGGTGGCTTGTACTACTTATTTCTTTTTCTGAAAAACCTTGGCTCAGGTTTTGAGTTCCTGAGCACATTGTATATTAACTTATTTGATCTATGAGGTCAGTAGCATTCTTCTCATCTTAAACACGGGGAGAAGAGAGATTGAGTCGCCTGCCGAGGCCACATACTGGCAAGCAGCAGGGCCCAGGCTTGACCCCAAGATGTCTAACACAAGAAGCCATGTTCCCAACCACTACTCTCCGCTGCTACCAGGGGCTGTCATGTGACCAGGCCCTTCTTAGAAAACCAGAACCTAAGAGGGCTCTATGACTTGTTGCGTCAACACTCACCCTGGAGTGGTTCCCAGACTCCCCTGTGTCACCTTGGGGCGGGGGTCCCTTTCCCTCCCAGAGCCTCACTTTCCCCATCTGTCTAATGGGAATCCTCCCTGTGTGGCCCTCCTTGAACTCTGGGATTTCCTCTGGCTCTGAAGCTGTCTCTTCTATTGTCCTGGCCCTAGGCAGCAACTTGCATTGCTCAGCAGGAGTAGATGTACCCCAAAGAATGGAGAGCTGACAGTTGCTGGCATGTTGTAAGGACTGATTTTTGCCCCACTTAAATCCCCCTGCATATTCCACTTTCCAACCCTTCCAGAAAGTTCCACGCCAGGCAGCCTGGGTAAGGCAGAAAGGCTGGGCTGGATGCTTGGGTGTGACCCCCACAGGGACTCCCTATTCTTTCTGGCTGTCCATAAAGGTGGCAGCATTACTGCCTGTTTCAGCATGTCCAGCCAGCCACGTGGAAAAACATACAGCCTGAGGCAGGAAGGAATTGAGGGCTGGGAGAAGGGGTGAACAGGTATTCTAATCTTGGAGTTGCTATCCTGAGGTGCAGGTGGCGACAGTTTGTGTGCACTCTCCTGGGGCCAGGGCAAGCTGCCCATGATCCACTTGCTTTGGGAACATGGTCAGGCAGCCCAGTGTCATGTCCACTAAAGGCAAGTATTGTGCCTGCACCATCAACTGTACTGGAAAAAAACCCAAAGCCAGGATACTGCTAAACGCCAGGTTGGGAGGCAGAGAAAGGAAGGTGACCAGCAGCTCCCTGACTGTCACGTGACAGGAATGTGCTGGGGGCTTCCTGACCACTCTCCCAACAGCCCACGAGAGTTCCCACTTTGCAGTTGTGGCAATTAGGTCTCAGAGCCATTAGGCAACTTGCCACAAAACCACACAGCCAGCCAGCCTCAGAGCTGGCCAGTCCTAGAGCCAGACCCCAGAGCCCTGCTGATTTTACCAGGCTCCCCTAATGGGACAGAACCACACCAAAGCTCAGGAAAGATGATCCCTGGGAACCTGCCCTGCCTCTCTGGGGCAAGCTGGGGAGGGACCACCAGTGGGCCTGGCTTTGGGAGTCTCTGACAGGCTGGACCGCAGAGCTGATAAGCTGTGTGCTCATCTCCCTAAAACTACCGTCTCCCTGGCCATTGAGGAATTCTCTTGGACTTCGTAGCAGAGCTGCCTGGTCAGGCCTTGCCGACTTCCTCTGCAGTCCCAGAGCTCCAGAGTCTTAGTGAGGTGACTCTCCATCAGCAGAGGGTGAATCCTCCAAAAGACATGCCGCAGGGCACCGTGACAAATCCCCTCCCAGATGAACTCGGCTCCCTCGGAGTCCGGTTCTTTATCGGAGCTGCTCAGTCAGGATCAACCTCCCTCCGGGGAACGTCTCAGAAGACAGATGCTATCAAAAGATGTGGCCAAGCAGGACAACACTGAAAGGAGAACATAAAAGTTTTCTAGTTTACTTATTAGTACAATATGTAATTGGATAGAAGGAACAGCTTTTAAAATTTGTCTTACCATAATGACTATAATTTTTTAGAGATTGAAAATGAATCTGACTAGAAAATACCATTAAACTACCAAGTTGCTTAAAATTTAAAGGGTAATTCACATATAATGCTTTTATTTAATAGCCCAATTTACAAAACGTCTAAAATTAATGCAGATCTTTTCAGGACAAAATCAGCCGTAACTGCACCAACTGATTTTTGCTCATTTGAACTGAATTATTAATAAGAGAGAAATATACCATATGTTCCCCAAAGAGCTGGATACATTTATTTCAAATAAAAGCACTGTGTTTGGTGGAATATAAGAGGTTTAAATGCTTTCAGAGAAATGGGTTACTTATATACAGATTTAATAGAGTATAAATCAAGCAGCGTAATTAAGGCCACAGCTGCTTCCAAACCCAAGGCCGGCAGCTTTGGCTTCTCACGTTCCTTTATCACCTGCATGGCTTTCAGGAGCAATCATTTGTGCTCATGGAATAATACCAGTTCATCAATGACCTGGCGCTTTATGCCATACCGAAAAGGAATTTTATCGCAGGCGTAGGTCATAGCCATTGACTTCATCTATTTCGTTTCTAAAAAATATTTCTTGAGGACCTACTGTGTGTCAAGCAGTGACCTTGTCTCTGAACAAAATGGCCCTGGATGTTTTCCTCATTCCCTGTCTCTCTTTTCTTTTCTCTCTCCCTCTTTCCTTTCCTCCCCTTCTCTCCTCCCTTCCTTCCTTCTTTCCCTCCTCTGTCTGTCTCCCTCCCTCCCTCCCTCCCTGCCT
>NW_016819184.1:6372183-6374963 GCF_001698545.2 Rhinopithecus bieti | reverse complement strand
CCCTTCCTTCCTTCCTTCCTCTTCTCCCCTCCCTCCTTCCCCTCCCCTCCCTCCTTCTTTCCCTTCCTTCCCTCTCTCCCTCATCCTCCCTCACTCCCTTCTTTTTCTCTTTCCTTTTCCTCCTTTCTTCCTTTCTTTCCTTTCCTCTCTCTCTCTCTTTTCTTCCTTTCTTCCCTCCAATTTTCCCTCATACTGCAAACTCGGGACTTGGGAGTTGAAGTTCAATGTGTGACTGACCCCTGGCCCACATCGTGGGCATGGGTCGATGTTGCTGAGTGTGATGCAAGTTAGAAGACCCTAATCTCTACCTCCTCTTGCTTTAGGAGACTGACTGCTTCCAGAATTAGAGCATCTCACAGCAGACTGTCAGAGAGGAGCCTGCATCTCACAAATAAAGAGAGGGGCTCAAGATGAGCCTTCTGACCCTTCAAATGCCCCATTTTACAGCACATGCTAACATTTCTCTTTGTATTGGTTTGTAGCACTTGAGTTGAATTCATGAGACTGCAACCCATCTTGGAATACCTCACTCATCCAGAGTTGTCAGCCCTGGGGTCTCTGCTTGGTGCCAGCTGGTTCCCAGGGGTTCTCCGTGGAGAGTTCTGTGCCCCTCCTGCCTTGATGGCATGGGCTGGCTAGCAGGCCTCTGCACCAGGGCCACGCCCACCAAATATCTATTTGTTCTGTTCTTGGTTTCGTTTCTGCTTTCACTCCCTGGCTTCACGGAAACCGCACATGGGCAGGCACGTGTCTGTGGGACTAGCAGTACTATTCCGGTGCTGTCACAGTGGCCAGCCCCATAGAGGTGCTCAAACCCTGAGGGCAGGGTGCACACACGAGTAAGTGAGTGAATGGTTTCTGAAAGGCTGACGTTTGAGGCATTTGCTGGATTTCTGGCCTGGCATGCCTTTGCTGATTTTGGTGATAACTTTATGGCAAGCAAGGTTTAATTCAGGAGACTGTGCTTGTTTTCTGGCAATCCTGTGGGCAGACAGACTCTGGGAACTGTGGGCCCAGAAAGTCAGGTGTGTGTGTTTCAACAGTGGGAGCAGCCCATCTGAAAGCCCAAGTACTTGCATGTTAAATTGCATCTCAGAGGGAGGTTTTTGTTTTAATGGAAGCAGTTATCCAACTAGCAGGCTTCAAATGGAAATAGCAGCTCTCTCTATATAATGAGTGAGGGGCACTTTCGTTAATAGCACCTCTTGGATTTTAATGACAGTGGTTTTGGTTTCTGGCCATCTGATGACTACTCCAGCTATTGTTTTGGGGATGCAGGGACATGCAAACCTGCTGGAGTCAGCATGGACACAATGGGCATCTCAGAGGTGTTATGATTTGTGGATTTTCTAAGCCTCATGCCTGTACCTCATTTATGTTTCAGGACAAGCGCTCTACCCTGCAGCAGGGGATGAAACCTCTCCATTGTCTCTTCTATTATGGTGCAAACTTGGGGTAGAATTTCCAGTCACCTAGAGAGCAGCAGCAGAGCTTCCCATCTGTACACAGATGCTGCTTTGTTACCGTGGCTGTGCCCTATAGAAGGCTGGCCTGTCTTTGCCCTCCTGGGCTCTGGGGGTGCTGTTCAGTAGCCTTACAGCCCCTGTAGGTGCAGTGCTGGGCTGGCTCCCTGTGGCCTGGCTCTGATGTGCCCAGGAAGCCATTTCTCTTGATGCAGGACTATTCCTGTGGCAGGGAAGGTGGCAGGTGGGAACTGGGCTGCTACTAGGATGATGCCACTCACACAGTTTTGTGTTGAAGGCTGAGGGTAGGAAGGGAGGGAGAACGTGAAGTGCCCACTGTCTGGGGGAGCCAGGCACGTGAGAACTTGGGAACGTTAATGCACCATGTACCCTGCAGGCAGGGAGGGTGCAAAGGGCAGGGGGAGCCCCTGAGGGGCAGCCCTCCAGTGTAGGAGGTGAGCAAGCCAAGGGGAGGCAGGCCAGGGTGGGGTACAGTTTATGGGCCCTAGTCCCCACTCCCAGCCCAGTTGATTGCATTTCCCTGTGCTGTGCCCAGCTCTGGATGGAGCTAGAGGCCCAGTCTGGGTTCTCCTCCTCAAGGCATTGGTGCCAGCAGCGTCATTCAGTCCCAAAGAGGGCTGAAGAGGCATGGCCAGGAGAAGCCCCCATCCTCCCAGCAGACTCCTCCCTGCAGTCCCTGCTCTTCCACCACCATAAGACAGCTCAGGGCCCCCCATGCTGTCACCCCAGGGGCTCCTTGGGAGGAACTAAAAGGAACTTCCCAGGCCTGGGCTCTCCCCGCACCTACTGCCAAGCCACCTGCTTTCTGGAATATGGTGGGGAAAAGGGGTGCTGTTTCAGTTACAGGAGGCGTGGGGGTACCAGACCTCAGCATCCTTCCTCCTAGCTGGGCTGAGGCCTCTGCTTTGGGCTTGGATTTGGATCCTGTTGAGACCTTGTGAACCTAACTGGTTACTTACCCACCATATGCCTGTCAGACCTTCATGTGGTGGGGTAAATCCCAGGAGCCAGCCTGGTGGTGCCTGCTCCTCCTGGCCTGGCTTTCCTGCCCTAACCCTCCCTTCCCCACCCACCCTGACCCCTCAGTCCCTGGTCAGGTTTCTCTTTCTTCTTCTCTGCTGCCTCTTCCATTGGAGATGCCTCCATTCCCCTGGGATCCTGGTTCCTTCAGATCTCAGCTCCTTGCTTCCTCAGGAAGCCCCCGACTCTACTGCCAGGGAAAATCTCCCCATTATCAGGACTGGGTACCTCCCCTTCTCAGACACTGTCTTTCTGTCCTTCCCTCCCTCCCTCCCT
>NW_016819184.1:6363192-6370255 GCF_001698545.2 Rhinopithecus bieti | reverse complement strand
CTCACTGCAACCTCTGCCTCCTGGATTCAAGTGATTATCCTGCCTCAGCTTCCTGAGTAGCTGGGATTACAGGGATGTGCCACCACACCTGGCTAATTTTTTTTTTTTTTTTGGATTTTTAGTAGAGATGGGGTTTCATCATGTTGGTCAGGATGGTCTCAAACTCCTGACCTCATGATCCGCCTGCCTCAGCCTCCCAAAGTGCTGGGATTACAGGCATGATCCGTGCCTGGCCCTTATTTTTCTGTTGGGTTTTTCCTCTAGGAGAGTAGACACTGGACACTTCCCCAGATGCACACATTGGGTTCCGGGAACCGTGTTGAACCTGCTGGCCTTTTCCATTCTCTGGACTCTACCGCTGGGAAGCTGATCAGGGCTGTGCTACTTCCTTGCCATCTTCTCCTCCCACTGGACTGACCGTAAGCCCCACTATATCATCCAGGTCTGCTGTGAACAAGCTGTTGAATTAGCAGATAAAGGAGGAGTATGTGCATAGGTCGTGTATGGGCTGGGAGTTGAAATGCTCCCATCAGGATGAGGGTATCTTTCCTGTGCCACCTGGGCTGCCTGGAGGAGCAGCCTTGCTAGCGCTGTGTTTCCTCTGCCTCCTGCCCTCAAGATGCAAATTAGACTGACTTCAGCTGGGACAAGCCGGGAGGAGGTGTGTAATGAGCCACTCTCAGGTACTCAACCTCTGGATAGATCCATCTGTTTAATTAATTATAATCTAACTACCTGAAGTAGAAGAGGAAGCTATGGGCTCCACATGGGCCAGGTCCTTTAACCCATGAACCTTGATCCTGGCCCCTGAAGTCAGCCATCAGCTCCTCATCCTGCAGTCTGCCCAATGCTTAATTACCCAATTAACCCATCATTTTATAGCCGGGTGGTTTAAGGGACTATGTAAGAAGAACCTGGGACGCTGGGGCCACAGCCTTTGGTTATGGTCCTGTGGTTCTAATGCACGAATTAAATATCTGTCTCTTCTAAAAGTCAGTGCGTGATTTATTGGAAAATTGGTAGAAACAGCCCTTGGGGGGCTGTGCTCAAAATCTGGCTTAAAAGGGTGGCTGCTGGCTGTGACTCTTTGATTTCCTCTATCCTATTGAATGTCATTAGCCCCCTTTCATGTAAAATAAATGTTTGAATCCAGCGCATGGAGGGCTTATTTATTCATTTCGTTCCCCTCACTGCACACTGTCATTATTTCTCTGTTGATTCTCTTCTCTCGGAGAATAGAAACTCAACCCTTCCCTTCGAGGCACATATTTGGGATTCAGATAATGTGAAGGCTCCGTGAGCTTGTCCCCTCTGCCCCCCTTACTCAGCAGGTTGTGAATTTCAATCCTGGTAAATCATATGTGACTCTACGATGGAAAGGACTCGGTGTTATTTTATTTGTGATTTGTTGTTACTTATTTATCGGGAAGTGGCCTTTCCCCAAAAGGAGCACAATATGGAGAAAAACAAAGGGGGGATGGGATTCTTCCTCTTGGCTGACGTGAAGAAAGCCACTGTCACCATTTTCAAATAACGAGGGAGCACATGGCCCTCATAAATCATATGCTTATTAAAACATGCTGCTCTAAATCTGAGAGATGTGAGGGCCTAGACTGGGACTTCTCCTTGGCCACCTGACCTTCCTCTGACCTTTAATTGTTGAGTAGAAGGTACCCAGAAAGCCCGTTCATTTAGCAATCTACTGTGGGCATAAGAAAAGCGACCCATTTAAGATACAACCGAAGAGAGCTCACAAGAGGATGACTAAGATGGGAGGGATTGCCTTGCAGGCGGTGAGGTCCCTGACACTGGTAGTAATCAAGCTGATTTCACTGGGAGCAAGTAGGACATACTGGGATTCAAGTTATGGAAGGAAATTTGGATCCGCTGAAAGAAAAGTTTCACCTACTTCTGTGCATCTGAGAGCCTAAGGCCCAAATAATTCACATTTACAAAGTGCAAACTTTTGTCAGCTTTGTTTTCCCAAAGAGCTGAAAAGCCAGATGGGTTGGGAGACGATTTCCCAAGCCCAGGCTGCAAGCTCCTCACTCACGAGTACTTTGCCTTTGCAGAATTTACTCAACCCACAGCTGTGCAGCCTCTACAGCCTGCAAGCTGCTTTCACACCCAGCCTCTCCCCCTGCCTTCTTTCCTTCCTTCTTTTATTTCCTCATCCCAACCCCTGCAACTCCTGTTTTACAGTTAAGAAAACTGAGGCTTAGAGAAGTTAAGCGACCAGCTCAAAGTCATGACACTAGTAGGTAGCAGAGCAGAACTGGGATTCTGAAACCTTTGCTCCTCCGGTTGTCCCACGTCCAATCCGCAGCACGGTACCTTGTACACAGGAGGTGCTTTATAAAAGCCCAACAAATTAGTGAACCAGTGCACGTGACCCAGACAGGAACACCATGGGGGATCATTTTGCCTGGCTCACGCTCCCTAATATCTTCATTTCCATCTCAGACAACCAGACACCCAGCTCTTCCAGCACAGGGTCTGTAAGGCAGCCAGATCTCAGAGGCTCCTACATTTGTTGACTCAGTTAGAATGAATGTGAAGCCGGCAGTGTTGGAATTAAGAGCCTGCCCTCTGGAGGCAAACAGCCTGGGTTTATGTCCCAGTCACCTCATCCCACCATGCCTCAGCTTCCTCCTCTATCAAATGGGCTAATATGAGTTCCTGCAGCACCAGGCTCTTGTGAGGCTTGGGTAAGTTACCGCATTCAGAGTGTGTGGAACGTGCCTGGCACATGGAAAGCGCTGTGTGTGTGTGAACTGTTGCTGTGAGCACTCACTGCTGACTGACTCCCTGGAGCTCTGAAGTGGATTTCCTGGAAAAAGAAGCTGCTGTGTTGGGTGACAATCCTTTTCAAGAGTAGTCCATTGGCCTAAGCTTATGAAACTGTGGGAGGTCAAGGAAGTCCTACTTTCAGGATTAGGAGCCACGATAACCGTGGTGTTAGACCGAAGTGTAAATTACCAGTAAGTCACCTCTGGGTGAAGATTGGAAGGGTTCATTTAGGGCTAAAATACAGTGACCTCTCCAGCTTGGGTTCCATCCACAGCCTTCAACCTGGCCTCCCCTCCCTCTCCTGCCCTTCTTTAGATCTTCGCTACTCAGAAGACACAGTGGTCATTGGGGTTTTCATATCCAAGCAGCTCTCTCTCTTGCTTTAAACCTTCAGTGGCTCCCTATTGCCCCCAAGGATAAAGTCCAAACCCTGCCCATAGCTTTTTCAGCCCGGTGTGATTTGGCCTGGTCTGTCTCTCCAACCTCATATCTGACTACTCTCTTCCTTGCTTTAACCCACTTTGGCCACACTGAGCCTCCTTCACTTCCTCACTGTTGGTCTTTTCTGCTGAGGGCCTTTACACAGGCTACCTCCTAGTACCAGAGGAACCCTTTGCCCCACTGTTATAGCTGGTTCTTCCTTGTTTTTTACTTCTAAGCCTAATAGTGACTTCCTCAATGAATATTCCTGACTGCAATAGGCTCTCCCACTCTCTCCTTTCACTATTTCTGCCCATTGTTTGATTTATCCTTAGTACATATCAAATTTAGGGGTGCTCTCTCCCCTAAAAGGTGAACTCCTCAAGCACAAGGCGTCTTTGCCTTACTCACCAGGATACTTCTGGGGCTTAACCCACAGCACACGGTATGCAAGCAGAAGCTTCTGTCGAATGCACTTCAGTACATGGATTTTGGGACACCTAATTTCATCTCTTGGTTGCTTTTTAAATTTTTCTGAGCATTAAAGTTGTTGAGTACATATTCTCTGGATAAGCAAGGTGTCGCTAGAGTAATGAAAATATGTTGGCTATAGTATTGTCATATGAGTGGGAGTAACTGGTATGGCAGACACCGTGTCCCCCGGGGCATAAATTCTCACAGTTCTCTGCAGCAGCAAAGGACGCTGTCTCTCTGCTTCTAGGCCTGAGAGCTTTCTCTGGCACGGGAAAGCTCTCAGCCCGTATTTGGGAGTATGCTCAGTTCATGTTCAGGAGCCTAGAAGTGCCGGAGCTTTAACTGCCCTAGGCATGACCTTCAACCCACAAGGGTTGGAATCCGATAAGTAAACACCCCAGCCTGCCTGCCTCTTGGTAGGATAATTCCGGGGTGCATTGCACACAGTTCCTCTGAGTGTTCCAGCTGCACTGTGCCCTAATTGCCCGTGGCAGTTGCCCATGGAATGTGCTCGGCACATGGAAAGCACCGCGTGTGTGTAAACTGTTGCTGTGAGCACTCACTGCCGACTTACTCCCTGGAGCACTGAAGTGGATTTCCTGGAAAATGAAGCTGCTGCTGTGTTTGATGACAATCCTTTTCAAGGGTAGTCCACTGGCCCAGGTTTATGAAACCGTGGGAGGTCAAGGCAGTAACCTGCTCATTAACATCCCTGACTGTTTTTTCCCCTTCTTGTCATCACTTACCAAACGATCAAGCTCCTGCTTCCTGAGGTCCTCTCCCAGATAATCGATCTACAGCCGATCCGTTGTCTCAGGGCCTACCTTCAGGGAATACAAACTAAGATATGGTGACAAAACCCTAGAAATACTGTCAAAGCAGCGTTTTTACTTTGCATGTAGTATCTGCTGTTGTCTGAGAATTTGTGTCCCCCAAAATTGCTATGTTGAAACCTGTCTCCGATGCAACGGTATTGAGAAGTGGGTCATTTAGGACATGATCAGATTATGAGGGCAGAACCCTCGTCAATGGGATCAGTGCCCTTATAAAGAGGCCCAAGGAGGCTTGTCCATCCCTTGCACCATGTGAGGACAGATAGAAAGTTCCATCTATGAGGAACAGGCCCTCGCCCGACACCGAGTCTGCTGAGACCTTCATCTTTGACTTCCCAGCATCCAGAACTGTGGGCAACAACTTTGTTTATAAATTACCCAGTCTAAGGTACTGTGTTATAGCAGCCCAAATGGACTAAGACAGTTTGTACTTTCCAAAGCACTTTCGGATACATTAACTTAAGCATCATAGATAACTTAAGCTTTACATCACCACGTTAAGATACATTATGCTTCATGTTACTACAATGAGGACTAAGCAGGGCAGATATTATTTCCCTCTGACAGATGAGGAAAGCCAGGAACAGAGAGGGCAAAGCTTTTAATTTAAGTCACAGAGCAAGACAGCGGGGCAGAGGAGGCCTGATATCCTTGCCACCGCACTTGTTGCCTTAACTTTTGGTCATTCCAAGCCCTGCCTGGTCTGTTCTTTTCAAAAAAGAGAGCAGAATGGCTGGGAATTTGCTATTGTCACCCATTAGGTATTTTTCCTCTTGAATGCCATGCTTTGAATTGACTTGCTTCTTATCCATCACACCCCGATCCCCAACTTCCAAAAGGAGAGGTATGTTGGTAGGAGATTATAACTCATCTTAATTGAGGGCCAGGTACTATGGTCATTGCTTTATGTCTTATGGACTTAACATCAGTCCTATTAGGTATGTGGTAAAAATCCCTATTTTGTAGAAAAGGCTGCATCGAAAGTATCTAACAATGCTTGGCATGCAGCGAGTACCTGATAAGCAGTCATTGAGTGAATTGAATGAGGTTGGAGAGATTAAGTTGCTTTCTCAAGTCACACAGCCAATTGGTGGAGTCTAGCTCATCCCCAGTCCCAGGAACTTTCCTGGCAAGGTGTAACCCCCACCAGCCCTTTCTTGGGGTCTGTCGTCTTTGTCATCAGTGCTGCATATGGGCACAGAGTGGTGTTCACTTGGCATCTATGGACTGAAGGAAATCTCACGCCTCCCCAGTGAGGCCCTAAGTCTCTGAGTGACTGGCTTGTCTGCAGCTGCTCCCAAGTGTCACCAGCCATCCATTTGCAGGGGCTCATCCCAGCCTCACTGGGTGGACACAGGCAGGTGGACACTCCGTTCCACTTCACTCCACGTGTCATCCCTATGTGGGTGCTGCCCCCATGATCTACCATCCTGACCACCCAGTGACCTGCAATAACAGAAAGACACACATGGCTGCTTAGACTCATGATGGCCCAGCAGGCCCCGATCTCCTTTTTAAAGCATGGCAGCTGACAGCTTGCTCCCTCCCCCTGCACTGCCAAGGAGCAGCGAGACCTGCTATCAGGCCAGAGGAATTCACTGCACAGAGAGTGACCCCAGGACCCAGGAAGGCATCTCCAAGAAGAGCCTGGTGAAGCTGACCCTGTCATTCTGCATCCTGAAGTCAGTGAAGGCACAGGTAGCTGTGACCCCCAGAGCCCACACAAGTATCTGTGACTGAGGCTGTTACAGCTGTTAAAGGTGGGACATTTCCTTCAACTCAAACAAACAAAAAAAATGTACTGAAGACCTCAAGACACAGAATAAAAAATGGGCCAGGCTTTTGACAAGAGGCTAAGGAGAAGAGGACAGTGAGGGGAGGTTGTCCATTGATATCTGTGGCCCACATGAGGTGCTTTGCCAGGGCATTCTCCGTTCAGCTGGTCGGCTTCAGCTGTCTTGGGTGTGACATGTCACAAGTACCAGAGATGCATGGACAAGCAAGCCCTGGTCCCTGCATTTATGGAGCTCAGGGTCCCATGTGAAGGGCAAATGAACGAATAAGCAACCAGACTTGAATGAGAAAGGTCAAGGAATTCACTGTACAGGGCCCTCCTAATCCTTCCCAGGCCTGGAGGGGAGGGGGGTGTCCTGGGAGATGGGACATGAAAGATAGGATTCTATTGAGAGAGCAGGAGTTAGCTAGCCAAAGAAGGGGGATCCCAAGTTAACAGGGGCTATATTCCAGCATGACAGGGGTAAGGAGTTTTAATTTAACCCTCATAACAATCTTAGGCAACAGGGTCTATTACCACCCCCCACTTTTTTTTTTTATTATTATACTTTAAGTTCTGGGGCAGATGTGCAAAACGTGCAGGTTTGTTACCTAGGTATAAATGTACCATGTTGGTTTGCTGCACCCATCAACCCATCACCTACATTAGGTATTTCTCCTAATGCTATCCCTCCCCTAGCCCCCCACGCCCCCGACAGGCCCCGATGTGTGATGTTCCCCTCCCTGTGTCCATGTGTTCTCATTGTTCAACT
>NW_016819184.1:6287635-6360812 GCF_001698545.2 Rhinopithecus bieti | reverse complement strand
TTATAGTAGAATGATTTATAATCCTTTGGGTATATACCCAGTAATGGGACTGCTGGGTCAAATGGTATTTCTAGTTCTAGATCCTTGAGGAATTGCCACTGTCTTCCACAATGGTTGAATTAATTTACACTCCCACCAACAGTGTAAAAGCGTTCCTATTTCTCCACATCCTCTCCAGCATCTGTTGTTTCCTGACTTTTTAACGATCGCCATTCTGACTAGCATGAGATGGTATCTCATTGTACCACCCCCTACTTTAAAACGGAAGCATAGAAAGACTCCATAACTTACCAGCTGGCAATACCAAGCCAGCAATACCAAGCTGGGAAGTAAGGAACCCAACAATGGGTTCAAAACCTGTGTCTTCTCTATTCCTTAGCCCTTCATACGCTTCTCTCTCATAAGGGTTGTGGAATTTGGCCTAGAGGCAGAGTCGTCTTCTTGTTAGTGGGAGTCATATATTTTTCCACGTGGAAATCCCAGAAGCTGATTGAGGTTGAAGGACTAGTATGAAATCCACACCCCAGAGTCCTTCTCCCGGCACACCCTGCTCCCGATTTCTCTGAGGGGAAGTTCATGGAAACCTATAGCACCCTGGGTTTGAATCTTCTTGATTTTGATACTATGGACATGGCACATGTGGAGAACTCCTAGTATCACTGGAGACAATGGGAGAGAATGAGAGGAAAACAATAGTCAACTTGGACTTGACCCTGAGGGTAACAAAGTCTTTGCTGTTATCAAACAAGGGAATGCCTCCCGACTACGTCTCAAACACTGCCTTTGAATTGTGTCTTTCTTCAAAGTAGTAAAGATTTGCTGTTAGAGAATTACATTTTATATCTGCTGTCTTGAAAAGAATGGGTTAGGCTGGGCATGGTGGCTCACGCCTGTAATCCCAGCACTCTGGGAGGCCGAGGCGGGCGGATCACGAGGTCAGGAGATTGAGACCATCCTGGCCAACATGGTGAAACCCCGTCTCTACTAAAAATACAAAACAAATTAGCCAGGCATGGTGGTGCGTTCCTGTAGTCCCAGCTACTCGGGGCAGAGGCAGGAGAATTGCTTGAACCCAGGAGACAGAGTCTGCAGTGAGCCAAGATCGTGCCACTGCACTCCAGCCAAGATCGTGCCACTGCACTCCAGCCTGGGCAACAGAGTTAGACTGTCTCCAAAAAGAAAAAGAAAAGAAAAAAAAAAGGGTTAGAAAGAAAAAGACTAGAGGCAGGAAACCCAGCTAGGAGGGTTTATAGTAACATAGTGAAAAATGACAGCTGGGATCAGGGAAGTGGCCATGAGGTGGGGCGTAAGAGGGGTTGGGCATGGGAACTATGGAGGGGTCAGACACAAGTGGGCTTGCTAACCAAGTGAAAATGCAGTAAGTGAGGGAAAGAGAGGTTAGGTCTGACCCCCAGGTTTTGCATTTGGGTGGTTGGGTGTATGGCAAAGCCATTTACTGAGGAGCAAATTGAGCAAGGGAGAGGGGTGTACAAGGAGGAGTTGAATTTTGGACAGCCTTGTTTGAGGCATCAGTGAATAATCAGAAGAGATGTCCAGTGGGCAGTTAGGTACCAAGATCTGGAGCTCAGGACAGAGTTAGGTCCATGGAGAGTAGTTGAAGCCATGCCATTGCTTCTTGGAAAAAAAAAAGAAAGAGCTACAAACTAGGCTGACAGCCTCCTGGATGGCATCAGACAGGCAGGTTGGTAGCACTGAGTTCAGCCACTGCCGACTTTCGGTGCTGATGTCTTTTGTGCCAGGTTCAGAGAAAGAAAGTGGTGGCCTGGAGCCCACTCTCTGCCATCCTGCACCCTCGGCCAAATGCCAGGCATCAAGCATGGTACCCTAGCCCTCTTTGGATTTCCTGGGTTTTGTTGGGCCCGAGTCACCACCTTAATGTTATTTAAATCTAGGGTTTTGAATTGAATGTTATTAAATGCCTCCTCAACCACATGATACTTGCGATGGGCCATAGTGAATGGGGGATTAGGCAGATAAATTGCCATTGTGATTCTAACACTATCATCAGGTTTGCTAAGGACAATAATTATGTTGCTTACAGTGTTTGGAAATATTGCCTAAATCTCCTCCCCACATGTTGTTTGTGATGGAAAACAATTAGACAAAAGGTCCTTTTGGTAAGCTGCCTGGGATTCAGATTGGCTTGATGAATGGGCTTTCTCCCAGACCCCGAGCATTTGTTAGAAGTAAATTATATGTTATTTCAAATCCACAACGTCTGCCTCCCCATGTTTATTGGGATAAATTAAATCTTCTAAGGAGGGTAAACAGAAGGCCCTGATAATTATTTGCTTCTGTATAATTTAAGCTGAAAAGGATATCACCAAGAGGAGGATAGGGGATAGAAACACCCTGCATTGTGCCCACCACAGAGAAGGCACAATAGGGAAATTTAATTTGATACTGATCTACATGCATCATATCCAGTCAGGATGGACAGCCAGCTCTAGAGCTGTTTTCAAATGGGGCTTTTCAGTTGCAAATTTCAACTGAAATCATCCTGATTTGCTATTTGAGAATTAACTTTTATCATTTCAAGGGATTCCTTGCCGAGGGAATGCTGCTTCTCCCATCAGACAGACTTCTTGTGCTCATGACACCAGGGTGGGGCCTACCCCAGCCTTGCCTCAGCCCAGACCTGAAGTCTGCTTCATCAGCATTGGTAGGAATCCAGTAACGAATCCATCTACTCATATGTCCATCCACCCACCCCACCCACCCATCCACCCATCCATCCACCCCATCCACCCCACCCATCCACCCCATCATCCACCCATCCACCCACCACCCACCCATCCACCATCCATCCACCACCCACCCATCCACCCATCCACCACCCCCTTCCATCCATCCATCCACCACCCACCACCCATCCACATCCATCCCACCCACCCACCAACCCATCCACCATCCATCCACCCACCCACCCATCCCATCCATCCATCCATCCATCCATCCATCCATCCACCCATCCATCCATCTTTACACATCCACCATTCCACAATGCTTAATGAATTTCTCTGTTGAATGCTGGTTCCCCAAATAACACCAACACAAGCTGTTGCTAACACAAAGCTGTTGATTGCTCACTGTGGTAGGAAAGAATACCACCTCTACAGAGCCTTGGTAGCCTCTGGAATAGAAGAAGGCAAGGTCGGAATTTACTGAGAATTTACAGTTTGATTTGGGGGGATCTTTCAGTGTGGGAAGTGTGGAAAGGCTGGATTAGGATTAGCTAAGGATCATTATACAACCATTCAGGATTGATGGAAATAGTGAGGTGAGTATTTTGGGAGTGAAGGATTTGAAGTGTCTTAGGGTGAAACCTGTCTGTTGATAATTCCCACTGAAGAGTTGATGCAATTTGGGTAAGCTCTTCTAATGAACAATCAAGTCATTTGCCTGGGCAAGAGGCTTCCAGAAAAGACAAGTCATGCTAATGAAGACAATGGGACTCACAGACCTGTTCATGTACACAAGTGTGGTTTTGGTTCTCAGTGTCCAGGCAGAGTGTGGTGTAGACAGGTATTGTCCACACCTCCATGGTGTCAGGCTCACCATTGTTTCACCAGTAAAGCCATGCCAAAGTAGCCATGACCCCACATGTCAGAGATTCTTGTAAGCAGGAGAGAGAGGTATTAATGAGCACATAATTGCAGAGATAAATGCATAGGAGAGTGTGATATAGCGGGTAGATCTGACCTAATCAATGAGATCAAGAAGGCTTCCCTGAGAGAGAGGTGCTTAAACAGACATCTCCAGCGGACCTGGAATGAACTAGAGGTGGCATGCAGTGGGCTGGAAGGGAGGGTGCCCAAGCGGGACCTCGGGGAATCTGAGTCCAGACGAGGTGCTGGGTCAGGTGGGAGCAGCTCTGCTGGGGTTCCATCTCCCTGCCCTGTCTTTGCGTCTCTGTCCTGCATCCCAGCCCAACACCCTAGGGAAATCCCTAAGCATCACCAGGAAGCTGCCTGGCAATTTCTCTCTGGCTCACGGGCAGGGGGAGAGTGTGCCTGCAATGGTGTGGTGCACTAGGCCGAGGGAGAAGCAAGGAGGGGAGGGGAAAGGGGGAAGTGACTGCCAGCCCTGGTCTGCATCCCTAGCACCCCGGGCCAGGAACAGCTCCTTGCCTTGATCTCTGCCTGGCGCCTGCCCCAGGATGTCATCTGTGCTGCGAGGGGCCGGGAGGGTGTCCAGGCTCAGGTTTCACGAGCCAAGCCTGTGATAACATCTGGCTCTTGGGGTCCCAGGCCAGTGACCTCTTAGGCTCCCTGGTGCCTGGCAGTCTGCAGGGAAAGTTTCCTCTGCTCCTCAACTGACAGGCATCCTTTGCTGATCTGCAGGGATTCGGGGTTAACCCGGCTTCCTGGCACCTCCCCAAGGGACTTGGCCTCCTTCACACAATGGTCTTGCAAGTTCCTCCCCCAGGGCTCTGCCGGACTCAGCTTTGAAAGAAAATGCCATTCAGAATCACCAATCTATGCCTGTTGGCCTGAGCAACTGTGCGAGGACTGACCCACAAAATCCTAAATGTTACTGTTTTGGCTTCTGTGGTCAACCTTAATCATCACTGGTGGAGCTGAGAGGCATTTTCTAGGGTCCATCAGTAAATGCTGAAAGTGCCTTGTGATGCTTCTCCATGTGCAGGGTGGTTCCACGGCACAAGCTGATGCAGCCCTTGGCTGGCACCATTAGCTCCATTGAACAGAGGAGGTGGGCGAGCCTGGTGGTTGTTTCCCAAGGACATGCCCCTGGACATGGGGACTTCATGATGCCCACCTACCTCCTGGCCTGACTAAGAGGTGTGGGATTGGAATCACTTGTGCCAGACCTCGGTTCACATCCGGGCCCTGTCTCTTCGTGTGTCCCTGAGCAAGTCGCATTCCTTCTGGATTCCAGGGAGAAAGCCACATTGAGAACTGCAGTGTTGCATGGATCTTCTGTAAGTCAGGGCCAGAGAGCTCAATGTCATGCCTAGACCACGTGTGTCAGAAATGCGGCTGAGTCAAGGAAGCAGATCTTTTGTCTTTAAAGAGTGGGCAAGTGCCTCTCTTCCCCACCCTCATCCGTTCCTGGGCCTGTACCTGCTCCCTCCGTGGGGAGCCTTGGTGGCTGCCTCTCCCCTTGTTTCTGGTCCTCCTTGTGCTCAGCATCTCTGCAACACTGGGCACAGCCTCCTTTTTGAAGTTCCATTTCCTCTGGGGGAACACTTCTACCCCTTCTGGTCCTCCCTTCTCTGGAACCGCCCTGCCTGTTCCTTCAAAGGCTGCTCCCTTGCCCTGACGCTTCAGGGATGCTCCTGGCCTCATGGGGACCTCCTCTCCCCTTCCCCTTTCCTCTCTTCACACCAGTGGTTCTCAAAGTGTGGCCCCCAGACCAACGGCCAGCATCACCTGGGGTCTTGTTAGAGCTGCAGCTTCTCCGGCCCTCCTCCAGCCCACTGGAGCAGAAACTCTGGGAGTGGGTCCAGAACCCTGTGTGGTCCACTGGCCTGGCCTGGCCTGGTGATCCTGACAGCCTTCCTAACCTGTGATAAGGGAGTGATGCCCAAGTTTCTCTCTCTAGCCTGGACCTTCCCTCCTTGTGCCCAGTGATTTTTATGAAAGTTCAGCACTTTCTTGGGATGATGAATGAGATTCACAGAAAGAGCTGGAAGAAGCCTTGGGGACAGGTCTATTGGCACAAGCCTTTCACTTTGATGATGGGAGTCATAGGCCATGGAAGGGTTAAGTGGTTGTGTCATGCACACAGCGTCTCATCCAAAGGGGCCTTTCCTTTTCAGCGGTAGACCCTGTCTCGAAATAATCCACAGGCGAGGGAGGTTGAGGTGTTTATTTCATTGGCATGGACATCAGGAAGACCCAGGCCAAACCCTCCTTCTCTGTTTCTGGAGCCTGCACGGAATCTGAGCCCTCCCTTCATAGTTGCACAGAGTGCTGCTCTCAGAAAGTCACCCAGAATAAGGGCCTCTCATTGATTTCCGTTAGAAAACGGTGTTAATGAATAAGGATTACTATTCCTCAATATGTCCCTGCACTAGTAAGATTCTGATGAGCTACTAATTAGTCCCCTCCTTACGAGCCTGTTAAAAATCTCCTGGGCCATCCTGCACTGTGCTCTATATACCTGGTCTAACAGGCTCCTCAAAAGGCAAAAGCTGCCAGGAGTCAAGGCTTGTCTGGGCCTCCTCAGGAAAGCTGCTTTCCTGACAGGTCTGGGCTGCTGTTGGCATGGCCATGGGATTAGGCATGGGTCACAGCTGGGGTCACAGGACAGAGATCAACTGTTGGCACTTGGGGCCAGGGCAGGGCCCATGACACACAAATGATGTTGTTTTTCTAAGTGGCTCATCTTCCAGTCCAAGCCTAATTCCAGGGAGGGGAAGCATTCAAGGGGCAGCAAGGATAGAGGTTTGGAGGCTGGGATCTGGACTGGTGAGGGAGGCTGCCATCTCGGTCCTCCAGGAGCTGCTGTCACCTCCCACAGGGGAGACGGCCCACACAAGCCACAGGAGTTCAGAGTCTCCAAAGAAAGGCCGGGGTGCAAACTCAGTGGCTTGTGGTGGAGGTGATTCCTGTCTTACACATCTTCTCCATCCCTCCCGCACCAAGGAGGGAAGTGCTACTTTTAAAAATTGAGATGAAATTTATATAATATATTTATATAATATAAAGTTAACCATTTTAAAGGGAATGATTGGGTGATATTTAGTACATCACAGTGTTCTACAGCCACCACCTGTATCTAGTTCTAAAACATTTTCATCACCCCAAACGAAACCCTGTACCCACTGAAGAGTTTTTTTCCATTTCTCCTCCTAGCCTTGCAATGACCAATCTGCCTTTTACTTCTATGGATGTACTTGTTCTGGACATTTCATGGGAATGGAGCTATACAATGCCTGTACTTTCATGCCTGGCTTCTTAGCATGTTTTCAAGGTTCATCCATGCTGGTACATGTGTCAGAACTCCATTCCTTTTTATGGCTGAGTCATATTCCATTGTGTGCACAGACCACAATTTGTTTATCTGTTCATCTGCTGAAGGACACTTGAGCTATTTCCACCCTGGGAGGTGTTATTTTTATTGGTATTTCACCGATAAGAGAATTCAGACTTTGACTCTCTCTCAAGTTCACCCAGCCAATCAGTGACAGAACTGAGTATTAACTTGGGCTTCTCCACTCTCTCCCCTCCACAGGGATGAGCAGCTTATCCTGGGTTAAAAGGGGGAAACATTCTTGTTCTCTGGCACTCCTGTCCTGTGACTCTGTAAGGAAGACGTTTTTTGGTCTGTGTTGAATACCATTGTTGAGGTAGAAAATGAGAATCCTCAGAGAAGGTTAATCTCTAATTCAACAGAAATGACCTCACCATGATGATACTTCTTCTTTTAAAAAATCATTCTTACTGAGGTGTAAGTTATATGCAATAAAATTCACCAATTTCAAGTGTATAATTTGACGAATTTTGACACACGTAGGCAGTTGTACAACCATCTCCATAATCAGATGGAAAGTATTCCCATCACCTCGCAAAGTAATATAGTTTGGATTCATCCCCTCCAAATCTCATGTTGAAATGTGATCCCCAGCGTTGGAGGTGGGCCTGGGGGGAGGTGGTCTGGTCGTGGGGGTGGATCCCTCATGAATGGTTGGTGCTGCCCTTGTGGTAATGAGTGAGTTTTGGCTCTATTAATTCACGTGAGAGCTGGCTATTTAAAAGAGCCTGGCATCTCTCTCTCTCTCTCTTTCTCTCTCTCTCTCTCTCTCTCGCCATGGGATACACCTACTCCCCCTTCACCTTCCACCATGAATGGAAACTTCCCAAGGCCCTCACCAGAAGCAGATGCCAGAGCTATGCTTCTTGTGAAGTCTGTAGACCCATGAACCAAATCAACCTCTTTTCTTTATAAATTACCCAGGTTCAGATATTCCTTTAGAGCAATGCAAAATGGACTAACACACTCCTTTATAGCCTTCCACTCCAAGCCTGAGCTTCTACTTAGCATAATGCTCTAAAATTTACTCCTGTTACAGTCATCAGTAGTTTACTCCTTTATTGCCAAGCAGTATTCACTTATTTGGACACGCCACGATTTATCTTTTCCCCAGTCAACAGACAATTGCATTACTTCCCATTTTTGGCTAATGTGAATAAAGCTTCTCTAAACATTGGTGTATAGCTTTTGTCTGGACTTAAGAGTGAAATTGTTGGGTCCTATGGTAAGTATATCATCATATTCCTGCTCAGAGACGTGGCTTCCTGTGACCAGTTTTCTCTTCAGGATTCATATTGGGTCCCAGGCACCCTAAAACAAGGCCCGTAGGTCTTTCCTGGGAAGGGAGAATATTATATATAGTGGAAATAAGGAGATGGTCAAAGTATGATTTTGTGAATTTCATAGCGTATTGCCATACAAAAAAATATCTCCTTCGGTTCACGATGCTTAAAGAATAACGAGAAGAAAGCTCACAGGGAATCTGCTTGATAGATGAAGTACATTAACCATTTAGTGAGTGGGTTCCAATATTATTACAGACTGGTTGCTCAATTAGGATGGAAGCAGGCCTCTCTGGGGAAAGGAAGGTCTAAGTAAAGGTTGGGGTATACCTTCCTACAAGCAGCTCTCAGAGAAGCTGGCTCAAACACAAGGGCAGAGATCTAGAGGTCCTGTGTAAGGACCCTCAATACCAGGGGACTGTACTGGAGCCAGTGATTAGCCCCGAGTCTAACAGGCTGTTGCCCAGTTGCACCTGAGCTCTTGGTGTTGGAGAAGCAGTTGTGATGGCAGACACACTGGTTATCTTTTGAAACAGCCAACAGTGTAGCCTGCCATGGCCTAAGCTCTCCAAATGCTCATTAAACTCTTGGGAACAGAATATGTATTCTGAAGTCCAGTAGTTGAGGTCCATAACTCACAAATGGGAATTCTGATAAGGTCTGACATCACATTCCTGAGAGGAGGGGACTTCACTCCAAGTTTTCACACAGAGGATCTGATGAGATGTCCTACTCTCAAAGGGAGTGTGGAATACACAGTAAAACATATGTCATTCACGCAGTAAACTGTGTAAGTGCTTGAGATCATTTCAAGGTGGCATCACAGGAAGGCCTGTGCTTTGCCTGTGGGTTAAGGTCTACCTGTCCTGGCCTGGAGTAATCTCGTGTTGCTCAGAGGTTGGTCATTAGGCCCTCCCAACGACACAGGCATTTGGGAACTGGGGATAAAGCTAGCATTTAAAAAACTCTCATCTTGATATTCTGAGCTGATGACCTAAAGCAATGGTTCTTGGTTTGAATAGTTCTTTTTAAGAGCCTTTATCAAAGGGCTTCCTCGCAGGTACCCCTGGGTCCCTGATTATGGCAAATGGCCCCTCTTCTTTTTTCTTAGATAAACTGGGGCTCTTGCTACATTAAAATTTCTGGGTGCTGAGGTGAGGAGGTAAGGCCACTTATCACTGCCTAGCTGGAAGGCAGTTAAGTTCTTCCCAGTCAATAGGCCTCTATCTACCTGCTGTTAGAATTTTACTAGGCTGGGGAATTGTGCGATCCATACACTGTTTGAAATGGAAAAGGGAAATGAGTTAGGGAAATGTCCAGGCAAATGTCTGTGTGTTTGGAAACAGAGCTATTCTCTTCTAGGTCTTTTCTAGTGGGGTCATTTGCATGCCCATCTGATAGCAGGGGCACAGCCAGGCCCAGCAGATATAACCCATCTGGACCTTTGAATGAAAAATAAACATTGGCTTCTTTTAGTTTCCAAAGGTCATTTGCATAAAAACTTGCAGGATTTCCAAGGCCTTGGCAGTGGGCTGGAGAGTGCGAGGTGGAGAAGAGGAAGTTTGCATGATGCTGGGACAACAGAACAAAGCGGTTCAGGTTAACCCTTATTGCTTCCTTGTAAATTTGCAAAGATATGAGGTCCAGAGAAGTCAGGGTGGGGGCCCTGATCCTTGCTCTGGTTCCACTTCTAATTTCCCACATGACCCCTTTGGACCTTAGTTTCCTTTTCTATAAAGTGAGTGAATGAGCCAGATCTCTGAGGTTGTTCATTCATTCAAGCCATTGGCATTTCTTGAGCACATATTATGTGCCAGGCACTCTGCTAGAACAGTAAGATACAACGACACAGACAAGGTCCCTGCCTTCCAAGAGCTCCCAACCCAGTGGGGAGTCAGATGGGCCAGCAGACACCCAGCCTGCCCTGTGATATTGGTGTTCAAGAACAGAGATAAGCCTCGTGTTGGGGGATAGGAATGACCTTGGATGGGTGGCATAGGGTAAAGAAAGGTTTTCAGGGGTCAGCAATGCTACTTGCCAGTTCTGACTCTGAAGTCTCAGACTTTTGCACCTGCCCTCTCTGAGAGTTCTTGATTGGAGATGATCTGGGGGATCATATCCAGATGATAGCCAGCATGTCTCTGATATTGACAGACTCCTCTTATAGGTGTAAGTAAAAGATTCTAAGTGCCATCTGCATCTGAATTAGGGCTGCCTTCTCCCTGCTGTCCTCTCTCCTGGGTTCTCCATTAGATCTTCCAGAACAGAAACACGGAGTTCAGTTGGCAGTGGAAGTGATTTCACCCCAGCCTCGACCTTGGTGTTTATAGGACTGTGTCTCTGCTCATGCCCAGCCTCTGGATTTAAGATAGCAAAGTGAAATGTCGATGTCATTTTAAGTGCATAAAAAGAAAAAGAGGTGGTCATTCCAGCAGAAATTACCCTAATTTCATTTAAAACATCCTGTGCAAGAGTTAAAGTCCAAAAGTAAAGAAAATAATTGCACATTTTGAAAAAAAAAAAAAAAAATACTAGCTGAGGCCCTCCCAGCCAAGAGAGAGAGTACTATCAGCAGAAAGAGCTCTGAATGGGATCAGGAAACTTGAATTCTGACCCCTAGCTTTGTCTCTCACCAGGAAAGACCTCCAGGACTGAGTTTTCCCATCTGTAAAATTCACAGGTTGGACCAGACAGGCTGCAGGTGTCTTTGGTGCGCGAATCTAGAACTTGGTCAGCTGACAGGAGTATATTGTCTTTAGTGTAGCTGCTGGGGAAAACTTAATTCCCAGAATCCTGTGGAACGGGCTCCGGCCCAGCCAGCACCAATCGGACGACAGAATGAACCAGCGTGAAAGAAGAGGCTACCTCTGGCAGATGAATCGGTTTTTGTCCTTTTTGAAGGATCATATTACACGGAGTTTCTCAAAGAGCTGTTTTGGTGGGTGTTTCCCCAACTGGGTGTTGCCCCAAATGCTTGTGGGTGCATCGTCTGCCTATGGACATGCCCTCTAAAAAATTTGTTCTATGCCCAGATCCTTAGCAAGATGACTTTACTGAAGAAACACAAGCTTTATCAGCCCCAAACCATTGAGTCCGGCCTCCTTTGGTCCCCTTCGCCTTTAAGAATTCTTACTGTGACTGACTGCACTCTTCGGGCACAATTAATTAAATCGATGGCCCTCTCATAAATTTAAAAATACATCTCCCATGTCTTTAAATCTCTGAATCCCAGCTGGGAAACTGAGAGGCGTGAAATACACAGTCATCACGTCACGGCCACGGAGACTGTGTCCCGGAGCTGTAATTCCGTGATAAATGTCTCCCAGCCACATGGCCACAGTTTGGTTATGCCCTAGAGGCGACGGGGAGGCTGGGAAGGAGAAGGGGTGGCTGGTTATTGGGCTGCCCTGCCGTGTGCTTTGGGGATTGGTGTAGACCGGAGGCTTAGACAGCAATGTCGGGCAAGGTCAGGGCTCTCTAGAAAGTTCATAATAAAGTTGTCTTCATCTGTGGATTTGGAAGGAATTCTGGGGAATTTCACTAAGAATGCTAGAAAGCAACATATGGGGGCTTGTGTTCTGCCCATTCCTCTGAGTGAGACGAGGCTGAAAGGAACAACTTTCATGGCTTCTCCTGCCAGAAGTGAGAGGGCACAGCCCTGAAGTGGCAAACACCCTCTCCAAACACGGCTTTACTGAGGATCTATGAAGCACCAGGTGCTGACCACGGCATTAGGGGTACAGTGGGGATAAGTGGGCCAGTCCTGTGGGTGGTTGGCAGCCTGGAAGGGGTTTCAGGGCAAGGTGACCACAGAACAGTTGCTACTGGAAGGCACCTGTGGGCACCCTGCCATGCTGGGATGGAACCTCCAGGGGAGAGGACTTCAAGCTGATGCTGGAAGAGTTGAAGGTTGCTAGGACTTTCCCAGGTAAAAGATAAGGATGAAAGGTGATGTCAGAAGAAGGAAAAGTGTTCCATGCAGTGGGGATGGAAGTGGGAGAGAGCACAGCACAGACTTTAAGGAACTACTGTGAGTCAGATTGGGAGAGCATGGGGAGAAGGTCAGGAACTAGCTGGCTGCGATCTAGGCCTGGCACTGAGCTCCAGACAACCTAGAAGCTGCCATCACGGTGGAACTTAGACGGTGGGTGGGACGGAGTGGCTCAAGGGTATAGGGCAGGCTCCAGGCTGGTAGCACGTGCCTTTGGTGCATTTTGGGAATTCCCTTTATGACTCAATTTGAAACAGTGTTGAGGTTGAGGCTTTTCTGTTCCCTTTTGTTTCAGTAGATTCTATTCATTTTTATGACAATTCTTATTTATTTATTTTCAGTTCATATTGCTCCCAGTTCACTGAGAATTGTATTTCACAAAACACTGTTTTCTGAACTCCTTGACTTTTCACCATTGCGGATTGTTTTGTTTAGGACAAATGAGGGAAAGCCCCAGGCACACATGCTAATAAAACTGCAGGGCTCCTGATCTCCCGGTCTTCCAGTGCTGCCAGGCACTCCTGGGATGGAAGACGCGAGTGTGAGCAGCTTCAGGATGCACCGTGGGGTGGAGTGGAAATTTACAAACCCTGTGATCTCTCTCTCCCAGCATCAATACGCATCTCATATCCTGCAGTTTGAATGCAGCACCTCACTCATTCTCACCAAATCCTGGAAGAGGAGTGCTGTTTTCCCATCTTGCTGACCTCATCTAGGGCTCTGAGAGATCCCACAACCACCCAAAGCAAGAAAGTGGAACAAGACTTGAGCCCAGGGATAGCATTCTCTGCGCCAACCACAGCCAACACGGTGGGTGGGGAGAGTCACTGTGTTGCTCCAGCAACCATCACTCAAACTCCCACTTTTGAAGGAGCTGGTGAAACCTGGGCTCCTGCAGAGAAGCAAACATGGCCCTCGTGTGTCCTGTGGGCCTTGAAAACGCCCAGGTGCTCATGCCATGCTGAAGGTTTGGTGCACAGAGGTGCAGTCAGAGCAGGATGGGGAACTCGTTCTTTTTGCAGGTTCATGTGAGTGCCCCAATATTTCCAGACCCACCTGGCAAAAATGATTGGCCAAAACTGCTAATTTTAAACTTATTATTTTACCAGGAATTTTAAGATGATTTAAAAACAATTAAAGGCATATCTATATTGATGGATGGGTAGGTAGATAGACAGGAGGTATAGATATAAATTATGTGCTGGGCTGACAATAGAAGAGAATGGGGCCTCACTACAGCTCCCCACCCATTCCTCACTTCCCCCTTCCCTTTCCTCTTCCTTGTCATCTGGCCCCTGGGTCTGCATGAGCACCATATGAAAATATTCTTGAATGTATGTCTATTTTCACCTTATGCTTGGTTCTTAGCATTAAAATAAACCCTGACACCTCATTACACACTGTATGAAGCAGAACCGCCTTTCATTTTTAAAACTGTCTCCTTCAAGCTCCAAAAAGTGCTTTCTAGTTTTTGCAGGAAGCCACATGATTTCTTGGGAAAAGCGCTGGTTCTGGAGTCTGACAGGCCTGGGTTTAATCCCAGCTGGGTGGTGCTAAGTATTGACGATCTCCTTTTTGAGTGTCAATTCTTTCCTAGGTAAATATCCACCATGCAAAAATTTGTGCATATTGAATTAGACATTGCATGTGATGTTTTCCTTCTTCCGGGGTCCTGGATTTTAAAGTCCTGGTTCACTTGTCCATATTCTTTATGACTTTTGGATACCATATCCTTTCTGCTGTACCTCATAACTACTCTTCCCTCTTTATAACCTGGACCTGGATGAAGAGAAAAGGAATGCCCTTTGCTTATTCTGGACTGTTCTGATTCTATAAAGCTGGCGCCTAAAGCAGCCCCTTATTTTTTATTTCTTAAAGCTCATTCTGACTCTGACCTTTCATTGAAGTGAGCAGTGACTCCACCCCAACATGGTGCCTTTAGACTCTGCTTGCATGAGGCCTCCAGTGGGTGGGTGCTGAGCGGAGCCCCCTAGGCCTCAGAGCCCACTCCTCTGGGGCTTCTGCTCTAGGCAGCACTGTGTGACATCATCAATCATCCTCCACTGGCAGCCCCCACCCCAGACCCCTCACTTCTCTCTGCAGGTTACACCACCCCCAACCTGGACCTCATCCAATAGGCTCGTGGCCTCTGATGGTCCTGGACCACTGATTTGAGGCCTTTCTGCTTCTTTTGATTCAGTCTTTGGCAGAAACCCAGGAGCAGAAGTCCTTGATGGCACCTGGCCCTTTCTAGTCACCGACAAGGGAAACCTGAGAAACCATTCTCAGAAATGGAACTAAATTGTGAGTGAATCTGTCCCCATCTGGAGAAGAGAGGAAGATTTGGGGCAGCAACAAAGGCTCCTTTGATTTCTGTTAATTAACTACTTTGGACTCTGGGGGTCTGGAGTGGCTTGCGTTTGACACACAAAGAATCTGGGGCAAGGATGATACCCACGCACAGGGTGTCTGCACTGGAAAGGGCTCCGTGTATTTACCTGTAGGGCAATTCAATTAAAACTCAAGAAAGGGGTAAATCTATGAGATTAGCTCTGGGAACAATGGCGCTGATTGTGGCTGGCCCTCACCATCCCTACGAAAGCAGATGTTAAGCAAATATTTTGATGGCTCCAATCAGCCCCAGTGTGAATCTCCTGTTTTTGTTTTTCATTTTCTCCAGAGATGGGAATTCTACAGTCTTCATCGGTAGCCAACTTTGGTGATCTACTTAAAATTGGTGATCTATTTAAAATACTCCATAGAGAGAACTTGATTGTAAATATCCAAATGGAGGGGCACGATTCATTAATATAGAGACATTCTGGGGTTCCCCGCTCGGCCTTTGCTCCTCCCCATTCTCAGAAGCACCCTTCATTACCGGAGAGGTTTCTCAGACATTTGTGGCAGGCTCAGGAAGAAGAAGAGAGGTAGAGGGGGAAAAGTGTATAGACTGGGGACTGGGGGCAATATTGCTGGGAGGACCCTCAAAGGAAGCCACCGGAGTCTTCTAGATGTTTGGAAGAGAGCAGTAGTTGAGCAGCTGCAGGGTGTGAGAAAAAATGACACGATGGAAAAGGAATTTAAGAAATGTTGTCCTGGGCCACATATTCCCTGTATGTATGTATGTATGTATGTATGTATGTATGTATTCATGTATACATGTCTGTAGGAATGAGTGTAAGAAGAAATGTACATAGAGAAGTTGAAATGCTGTAATAAATTTTTCGTTGCCAGACCACACTCATTTGACCATGATGCCATTCAGGGACTGAACCACTTGGGACCCAGCTTCACTGGGGTGACACATACTTACCTACAGACTGACTTGGTGACTTTTCTGTTAAATTATTATTATTTTGTTTTTAATGAAAGAAAAATAAGACTTGGGATATTTTGAAGATACTGAAATAGAAATAGAGAAAAATGGATAGAATTTAATAAAACTTTGGAATTTGAACAGCATCCAAGCCTGCCTTTGAAATGGGATCATCACCTTTCCTCTTCCTGCCTTTCCTTTCCCCATCTGGGATGGATGCCAGGCTCTGCAAGGCAGAAGGCCCACCTATGCTGCTCATATAGGAGCCCCAGGGCCATTGCTTGGCACAGAGTAGGGCTTCAGTGTGTATTTGTTTAGTGATAAAAGGAAGGAATCAAAGAAACGTCAGGTTCTCAATGGCTGCGATTATATGACCACTTAAAAGAGGATGAAGCCCATCTTGTTTCCACATGAGGGTCTCTGAAAGCAAGAGTTTGAGCAACTCAAATCTGAAGTCCTGTCCTGTGGGCCAGATGCTGTGGGGACTTCCTTGCTGTGGCTCTTGACTCTGTTTTTACAAAGCAATCAGGCTGCATTTATGATAATATTGGTCAAACTGAGGCAAGTAATAAAATTCGAGTGGTAGATATGGAATCAGTTCATTTGAACATGTTTAGCTTCACATTTTTCAAATGGCCATTTGGCTTTGTATAGACACAATGAAAGAATTATGACCTTTGGCTAACTTTACTGAACAAGGCAATAAAGTATAGTTGAAGTATATAGTGCCTTTTGATTTTGTGGGGGAGGGAATGTCATTATAGCATGAATTATTCTATTTCATTGATGTGGACTAGAGTCATAGCATTCCATTTTTTTTTTTTTTTTTTTTTTTTGAGACAGTCTCACACTCTCGCCCAGGCTGGAGTACAGTGGCGTAATCTCAGCTCACTGCAAGCTCCGTCTCCCGGGTTCACACCATTCTCCTGCCTCAGCCTCCCAAGTCGCTAGGACTACAGGCACCCACCACCACGCCTGGCTAATTTTTTGTATTTTTAGTAGAGATGGGGTTTCACCGTGTTAGCTAGGATGGTCTTGATCTCCTGACCTCGTGATCCGCCCACCTCAGCCTCCCAAAGTGCTGGGATTACAGGTTTGAGCCACTGCGCCCAGCCTAGAGTTATAGCATGCTAAAAAGAAGGAAAAGTCCTGGACTCAGCCCATGAGCCTTGGGAGCGGAAGGGTAGGCAGTCCAGGGAGAGAGGTGTTCATGCACTGAAGGGTCCCTGAGAAAAGGAATCTTAGGTCTGCTTAGATGGGTCACTTGGCCTCTCTGAGCCTCAAACTTCTCTGTAAAACATGGAGAATTAAGTTACCTGACTGAAGTTACCATGACTTCTTTATGTCGTGATCATGTGGATTGTGAAGAAGAGGTACCTTACAGTATTTTGTAGACTCGGAAGTACCATGCAAATCTATCTCATGTTCTGTTAGTTTAAAGCAACTCTACCTCGGAGGCCTAGAATATATACTATATATGGCTGCATGAAAAGATAAATCTTAATATTTATTTTAAGGGTCAATAATACAGAATTTGTTAGCTAAATAATCATTATTTACCTACAATTGCAGATTACTTTATGAGGATAATGACTCTTGGGTAATTGCTTTGTCATAGCAAGATATCCACACACTTATAGCCAACCATGTGAATTATAGCTTTTTAATCTCACAATTACAGAGCAGTGTGAAGGCTACCAAAGCGGCTGAGATACAATTGCTGATTGCCAAACAGTGCACTGGGACTTTGTTTATTTCCCATCATGACAGTTTAACGGCAGGATGAAAAGTGAGTAGCATCATTTGGGCATGGTTTGCATATGTCTAAGTGAAGACTCAGCCCCAGACTTTTCTGAGCTGCATTCTTTTAGTTGGCGTTTTAATAGGACTTTTCCCAACTTGAGATGCAAACATATAAATTGGGAGACTTGCTTTCAGTTCCCCCAAAGGATGATATGGTGGCAGATGGAACAGCCTGGACGTTTCCTCTTGAATTAGTGCCTGCTTCATCTAAGGTCCTCAGTGAAGGGTCAGCGTGGAGGTCACAACCCTAATGAAGAGAGTTGGGATCAATACAGGCAGGGATCGTTGACTCACATTCAAGCCAATAAGTATCGATTCAACTCCTTGTGGAGAGAAAGCCAGCCCTGGAGTGGGGCTCTCTGAGACTGGAACTTGTTTCCACCATTTATGAATTGTATGACCCAGGCCCTGTTACTTCTCTCTGATCTTTAGTTTCGCCATCTGTAGAATGGGAATGATAATAACAGAAGCTCCTTTGGGGGTTGTGGTGAGCTGGAGATGAGCTAAATGAGATGATGCAGGCTAAGCGCTTGGAGCAGTGCCTGGCGCGCAGACAGGTTGGCCACGTTGCCATTGGTGCCCATCTGGTGTGACCTGTGCTGATGCCTTCTTACACTAATTCCTTAGGTCAGTGTTTCATAGAAGCCCACCCATCTCACAGGAGTCCTCGCATGTCTGATGTGCTGCTTATACTGACTCCATAGAGTTAATGCTTTATCAGCTTGAAATGATCCTGCCTTGGGTGCTGGAAGACAGTGCTGGCAGATCCTTCTCCTCCACGTTGCCAAATCCTTCATCTCCTGAGAACCTGTCATCTACTGCACGTGAGAGGACTTTGCAATCGGAGCTTCCCTGATGCTCAGGGATGTTCCCAGACACACTTTACTTTTTAAGGCTAATGAATCAGACTTAGCTCACAGGGTTTTTGTGCAAATGTTCTTAGTTTTCAAGCCTGGCTCTGCCTGGCCTCCAGCCCTCCCTTGCTAGAAACTCTCTGCCCACAAGCACTTACTCTTGTACTCTAAGCCACTGCCTTCTTCCTTCCATGGAAATTCCTCTTTACTTGCCAGGCCCCACATGAATTCCAGCCTCTCATGGAGCTGTTTTTTCTCTATCCAACCTGCAGATTCATGAGCTGTCCCCAATCTACATAGGTGATTTCACAAGTATGTTCACCAGCAACTCAGTGAGATTTGCACAAATAAGACCTTCCCCTGAGGCTGGGTGTGGTGGCTCATACCTGTAATCCCATCACTTAGAGAGGCCGAGGCGGGAGGATTGCTTTAGCCCAGGAATTCAAGACCAGTCCTGGCAACAGAGCAAGACCCTGCCTCTACCAAAATAATAATGATTAGCTGGGCACAGTGGCATGTGCCTGTAGTCCCAGCTACTTGGGAGGCTGAGGCAAGAGGACTGCTCGGGAACAGGAAGTCAAGTCTGCAGTGAGCTATGGTCGCACCACTGCACTCCAGCCTGGGTGGCAGAGACAGACCTTTCTCAAAACACAAAATGAAAAAACTAACCTTTCTCTGAATGCTCAGAACTTCACCTTCTCAGCCCCTACTCTGTCTTCCAACATCCCAGCCCAGCTGATAGATTTCTTTGGAGACTGCCATCGTGTCTGAACTCCCCCATCCGAAAGCCTTCACATGTGTCTTCTCGGTAGCCAGACAGAAGTTCTTTCTGTCTGAGAACTTCCAATAGTAATGTTTATGGCAAGGGACTTCTGGATTCTTCCCTCAGGAACAGTCCTGGGAAAATCTCAAGGGAAATTGAGTGCACAGTTGACATTTACATTGAAATTCAGATTTCTACTTCTTCTAAAACCATAGTGCCAAGGGGTTTTTAATCCATGGAAAATAACTTGGGAAGTGAAAAGGGGAAAAAGTACTTTTGATGGAAGAGAGGAATGAGCTGGTTCCAGGTGAAAGCACTTCTGGGGTCTATTTGGCAAAGTATTTTCTGACCCATTTTTGTGACTGTCAGGAGATGCCCTCTCACAATTCTGCCAATCACAGGCCTAGAAAACACAATCTGTGAGGACACAGGGCTTTAGACAAATGGAAGTGGGTGCATTGTGAATGTTTGTCTTTTTAGCATAAATGCATGATGATTGGCTGCGTTCAGTTCATCTTTTTAGTGACTTCAAAACCAAATGCAGAAAAAAACACACTATCAAAGCAAAAAAGGCCAAAGGGTATTGGTGCACAAATTTAATACTGGAAGAATGAGTATTTTTTTCTTTATTTTATTTTATTTTATTTCTTCTGATATGAAAACAGTGAAAGACTTTCTATTCCAGGTATGAGTCTTGAACTCTCTTTGGTAAGAGACCATCACTTTCTAGGCAAGTTGGACCCCCCGTTAACCTAGAAGTTCTATGTGTTGGTCTGTTGATCAGTGTGTCTGGTGAGAAGGATCTGGGGGAAGCAGCTCCAGACCCAGGACCCAAGTCTGAATTCCTTGTCCTCCACTTTTACATGGCCTTGGGTGGGTTGCTGATAGTCTTAGCCTCAGTTTCCACATCTCTGAAATGGGCAGAATAATAGTTGCCTTGAAGTGACAGTGTGGGGCTATGTATAAAAGCCCAGGATAGATGCTCAGGAAATGTTATCCTCTCTCTCCTCTCATTCTTTTCCCTCCCTTTCTTTCCTCCCTCCCTTCTTTTTTGGAGTATGTTTTCAGAGGAGGAGGCATGGGGGAGAATAGTAAATTATTTGAAGATCTGGGGAAATAGGAAAGCTTGAACAACTGAAAAATGTTTCTTGGAGTATGGTTTCAGGACACTCCCGTTTGAGGTACCAGAAGTGCTTATGTCAAATGCAGGGTTCTGAAACCAAGCCCTGGGGGCACGCCTTGGGAATCTGTATTTTAAAGTGACAGGTATCCCAGATGCTGTTGAGTGCTTGCAAATGGCCATTGCCTTTCTTTCTTCAGACAGAGTCCTAGTTTTGTTCACTCCTCCTGATAAAAAAGAAACTCAAGGGTAAATCCTGATTGGTCTAAACAGATCAACAATCCCCTAGACCCCCTGCCAGTGCCGGTTTAGTGAAGGGCCAGAGACTGAGTCTTGACCAGTGAAATGTGAGAGAATGTCTGCTCTGCGGGTGGGGGATGGGGAGGCAGGCTTCTTTGTTCTTTGAAAGTCACTGCTGTGGTTTAAATGTTTGTGTCCCTTCCAAAATTCATGTTGAAATGTAAATCCCAATGCAGTGGTATTAAGAGGCGATTAGGCCATGATTAAGAGGATTAGACCATCCTTATAAATAAATTAATGCCCTTATAAAGGAGGCTTCATACTTAATTCACTCCTTTTTTGACCTTTCATCTCTTCTGCCCTGTGAGGACACAGCATTCGTCCCCTCCAGAGGATACAGCACCAAGGCGCCATCTTGGAAGTAGAGTGGAGCTCTCACCAGACTGGAGCCCGTGGGTGTGTTGATCTTGTACTTCCTGACCTCCAGAACTGTGAGAAATGCATTTCTGTTGTTTATAAGTTACCCAGTCTCAGGTATTTTGTTACGGCATCACAAACAGACTAAGACAGTCACTTAGAGGAGAAATCCTCTCTTCCACTACATGCATTGTGTCTGTGTGTGGTGGCTGGAGCTGGAGCAGCCATGCTGCAACCCAGGGGTCAGCCAATGGCAAGGCTGAGAGTGTTATCACTGATATGCCAGGTGGTTCTTTGTTGTTTTGAGAAAGAATTTTAATTGAGATAATTATGTAACTAAAATTTACTATTTTACAGTATACAATTCAGTGACTTGACTTAGCATATTCACAATGGTGGGCAACATCATTACTATCTAATTCCAGAACATTTATATCACCCTGAAAAGAAACCTATACCTGTTATTAATTATTCTTAATTTTTCCCTTCTCCAGCCACTGGCAACCACTCTCTGCTTTCTCATCCACTTTCTGTCTCTATGTACTTGCCTAGATAGATATTTCATATAAATGGAATCATACAATATGTGGCCTTTTGTGCCTGCCTTCTTTCACTTAGCATCATGTTCATCCACATTGTGGCATGTCAGGACTTCATTACTTTTGGTAGGTGCATAATATTCCATTGCGTGAATGTATATGTGTATATACATACATGTGCACATATATATACATACATGCATATATATACACATATATAAATACATACATACCACATTCATCTGTTCATCAGTTAATGGACATTTGGGTGGTTTACACATTTTGGCTACTATAAATAATGCTGCTAGGCACATTTGTATAGCAGTTTTTGTGAGGACATATGTCTTCCATTCTTTTGGGTATATACACCAGGTGGTTCTTGTACTTCCAAATTTGAGTGGTCTGGCAGAATGGTTCAGAGGTAAACTATGGAGCTTGACCTTTGGGAACAATTTCTGGCTTTTGCACTTACTGGCTAGGAGACTTTGGGCTACTGTTTACCACTGGTTACTGACCCCCTTCCCACCCACTGTTCTTTGACGCTTCATCTGTCAGATAGTGATGAGAAATACATTGTTGCCACAGGATCACAGTGAGGATTAAATGAGTTAATCCACTAATATTCCTTAAAACCCTGCGTGGCACATAATAGTTGCCCAGTGAATGTTAGCTGTTGCTATTAATGCTATATCCACACGCCAGAAGGAGCTCACTGCAGACTCTCCTGCTGAATTTATTCTTACCTGCTTCTGGGGAGCCAAGGTCAGAGTTAAAATTCTTCTTTAAAAACACCAGCATCCTCTCCACCGGCCCCTTATAATGGTCCAAAGATGAAATGCACACTGGTCAAACCAGAAGAGTGTCCAGTAGCACTTCCCAGTTTCTTCACTTTCTTCACGTTGGGATAATTATTGAAAATAAAAGTTTGTTCTTTTCCATAAAAACTCATACCCAATCTGCTTCTCTGTTTAGCAGCTGAAATTATTGCAAGGTTTGTGTTCACTTTTGGGTCATAACCTCTTACCACATTTCCCTGGACTTCTCTGTATGTGTGATGTCTTTTCACTTCTTGTGTGCAAAAGTCAGCATTTTAAAGACTAGTAATGGCACATTCCCTCCCTCCCCTCTCTACTCTGAATGCCAACCAGCATGAGGGCTCATCTGTCTTGAATTCTGCAGCTTAGTCACGGCCTCAAGTGAGAAATATGAGACTAAGCTATGGCCTTGAGAGTGGGCCACAGTCCTCTGTTTCAAGCATTCGCCAAATGTCATAATTAATGTGTTATAATTAATAACTAGCACTGCCCCAGCTTGAGCTGAAATTCATATACTTGTCCCAGAGGGCACATGCATCTCAGCAGAGCTACAGTTCCTGGGCCCATAGTTCAAGACATCCTTAGTGTTAATGAAGAGCCTCCTTGCACAGGCCTGGAACCCCGAGGCTGGGAGGGGATTTGATTTAGCCACATTAGGGGTACGTGCCTGAGAGGTCTCACATTTCTAACTGGCCTTTGCAAACACCTTGCTTTTCAAGACTTGATGCACCCCAACAAGAGGACCCCAAACCTCATTTCCCAGCTCTGGGTCTGTGTCTGTAAGTTTCTGTGGGCAGTGTTGTTAAGAACCCAGGCCCAGGAATCAAACGGAGGTAGATACAGATCCTGCCTCCCTGCTTTTCGCTGTGTGATTACGGGCAAATCCCTTCACCTCTCTGAGCCTTAGTGTCTTTTGCCTGTAAAATAGGAGAGAAACCACAACTGCAGACAGTTGCTTTGTGGATCAAACAGAACAATAGAAAGCGCTTTGGAGAGTCCCTTGGTCAGTTCTCAACAGAGATTAGCAGCTGTCACTGCCCTCCTCTTTTTCTTCATCACCCTGGTTATCTCCTAGTGGCTCACACTCCGCCTGCCCTACCTCAGCTCACCATCCTGCATCCTTCAAGCCTGCTCCTACCCCTCTGTTTTCTCCTAATAACATCACTGATTCTCTGCCCTAGAAGGGAGCTGACAAGTATCCCCGACTTGTCCTGTCCCTCACCATGCCCAGGACCAGGAATAGAAGTGCAGCTGCATTTCTTCAACCTGGAAACCAGGGATGAGTGTGCTTCCTCTGGCTGTGAGGGAGAACCCTTAGAAGGGGTAGGAGGGAGGAGGAGAGCATTGGCACCGCTTTGGCTGATAAAGGGACAGGTTGGAATGAAAGGTGGACAGAAGTAGGACATAAAAGGAACGATAAAAAGTCAGCTAAATCGAGCGCACTTCAGCTGAGGTCCTGACCTCCGCCCGGATCGGCCACCCCAGCTGGGGCTCTTGCTCCTCCAGGGCCTCCCCCAACCCCTGCTGCTCTGCACATGTCTACAGTTCAGAGGACAGGCAGTGATGGGGCTGCCTGACTTTGCCCAAGCTCCAGGGTCCAGTTTTCATTTACCAGTGTTTACCCACTCGTGTCCGGAGTGAAACCTCTAGCTGCTGCTGGCTTCCTACAAAGTCCAGTGTTTTGTTTAAGGGGAAGAAATGCATCCAGATCTTACTACGGGCTTCCTTGCTCTGTCAGCTACAAAATAAATTAGATGGGTCAAACGTTGTAGATTTAATCTCACTGTGAACTGAAAACATAGTAGCTCTCCTTGCCATCGGAGAATATGCGAGCGCTCGGTGACCCCCCAGTGAACCGGAGGGGCCGGGCCTGCCGGCAGGTGCAGCTGGAGCAAACTCAATGTGACATTCACCGCGATCCTTTGTGCCCTGCTGAGAACTGCTGGGGAGCGCTTGGAACTGAATACTCCAGGGCTTTCCCTCACCGTCTCACAATTACCTGTGTAAGGTACAAAAAAGGGAGAAATTGAGAGAGAGACAAGAGGAGGAGGAGGGGGAGCGGCTAAGGGAGAAGGGGGAGGATTCTCCAGTGGTTCAGAGGAGGCCATGGCGGTTCCAGTTAAAGGCAGAGATTGGCACAGGAGCCAATGGGAGTGCAAGGGAAGAGGGAAACAGTGTATGATAGAAATGGATTGCTCTCCACTCTCCGGCAGCACAGAGGGCTGCGTGCCTGGTCCGCTGGTTTGGAGAACAGGCTGGGGAGAGACCCTGCACGTGTGGGCAGTCAAGCAGGACACTGGCTTGGCGGGCACAGGCCTGGTGAGCCTCATGGGTTCAGGGCAGCTGCGGGCCGTCCGCTGCTTCCCAGTGGGCTAGCTGCGGTGATTTGGTGCACCTGGCAGGGACAGCAAGCGTGCTGAGGCCCTTTATCCTTCATCAGCTCTTCCTGTGGGATAAGGCACGGAGCTGAGGACACCCTTCCCCCACCCTTGACAGTTGTTCCACAAGTGATCCTTAGAAGGTGTCCCCTTCGGGTGTCTGAACCAGGATGTCCGCTGGGGCCGGCATTTGGAAAGGCCACTGAGGATTCAAAGCATTGTTATGAACTGGTCCATGCCCAGTTTGATTCTGATCAGGCAAGCCTCCTCTATGGGGAGAGGAGATAGTGACAGAGATAAGCCTTCTTTGGATCTTGGCAAAGTCCAGGGCTTAAGACACTCGAGGTCCAAGGCTGAACTGGGCATGGTAGCTCACACCTGGAATCCCAGCACTTTGGGAGGCCAAAGCAGAAGGATTGTTTAAGCTTAAGCATTTGAGCCCAGCCTGGGCAACACAGTGAGACCTCGTCTCTACAAAAAAAAAAAAAATTATATATAGCTGACTGTGCTGGTGCACACCTGTGGTCCCCGCTATTCAGGAGGCTGAGGCAGGAGGGTCACTTGAGCCCAGGAGTTCGAGATTGCAGTGAGCTATGATTGCACCACTGCAGTCCAGCCTAGAGACCCTGTCTCAAAAAAAAAAAGTCCAAGGCTACATCAACTTTCAGGGGTGGAGTAAAATGCTTAGGGCTTGCAGGAGTCATAGAATTGGGAGAGAAAGGACTAGAGCACGTTACAGGTCCACTCTGGGAAGTCACTGGGAAGCCCTGACCCACTATTGTCTCTTCTGCTCATGCCTGTGGTCCACCACCGGTGCCTTTGCAGTGTTGACAGCAGGAGCAGCTGACACCCATGTTTGGGTTGTGCCTGAAATCCCACCATTGTGGGAGATTTGATGGCAGAGAGAAGAGCATGGGGCCACAGGTCTTACCTGCGTGATGTCTCCAACCAGGTAGTAACTATGAAGTCAGGCCCCAGGCTTAGCTTAACTTCGTGATCATTGGAGAGACAAAGAGTCCTGCTATTTTTTTTTTTTTTTTGAGAAGGAGTCTCGCTCTGTCACCCAAGCTGCAATGCAGTAGCACGATCTCTCGGCTTACTGCAAGCTCCGCCTCCTGGGTTCATGCCATTCTCCTACCTCAGCCTCCCGAGTAGCTGGGACTACAGGCGCCTGGCTAATTTTTTGTAATTTTAGTAGAGACAGGGTTTCACTGTGTTAGCCAGGATGGTCTCGATCTCCTGACCTCATGATCCACCCGTCTCGGCCTCAGGCGGGAGCCACTGCACCCTGCCAAAAAGTTGTATTTTTAAAGGATTTCCCAGAAGGACCGAGGAAACCTCCTGTAATGCAGCGCACTGCAGCCTCTCTTGCTATTTGAGTAAGCCCAGAGGGAAGGAGAGGGAAGAGGGTCCAGTCTAGGGCAAGAGGAGATCCCTTGGGAGTCTCTTAGCTCCTCTTGGGGAGCTAACTTACAGGCTCATTCGGCAAAAGCACTCACTGTGTGCCAGGCTCCGTGCTGGGCTCAGGGAGCCTGAGGCCAACCAGACCTGCTCTGGCTCTAGAAGGGCTCCTGAACAATTCGTGGTGTCAATAGTCTTGGAGCATTTTTTGGCAAACTTGCTGAACCTCTCCTTGACCACGAACTACCCTCCCAACCAGAGGCCAGCAGAGGAGCCTGGGTTGGGTGGGGGTGGATGACCTGCTACTGTGAGTCACTCAGCGCAAAGATGGATCCACCAACCACCCAACCTGGAGCCTGAGGGCGGCCACCTTTGCAGACAGCCTGGGTCCCCAGCTCCATCACTAGCAATCAGGGCTAAACCCTTCTCATCATCTAAGCCCAGTTTCCACCCGAGGGCCATCACTCGGGCACCAGCCCTGACACCTGAGTCAGTCTGACTCTGTGACCATGAGACTGCCCCTGCAGCCATCCCCAAACCCTGAGGCAGTCTGGAGGGTGATTGGGCTGTTCTGACATTCGGGACCAGCCCTCCAGCCTGCCACCTAAGTCCCAGGCAGGGCGGGAGGCCCACCTGCACGTGCCTCTTCTCTTTGGTATCACAAAAGCACTATGAGGATTCCTTTCCCGGTGACCTCTCCACTTTCAGATTCAAAGGGGCACCCTCTGAAAACTCCTCCAACCCTGAAAGAAGCTGATGGCTGCCAAGGTGGATGCAGGAGGGGTCGTTCAGACAAGGCCCTAAGTTTTCCTTGTCGCTCTCCTGCCCGTGGATGGTTCTTGGCCTCTGCTAGGAAGCACATCCCAAAGCCTGAAGGGCAGAGGGTGAGGGCTCTGTGGCTCCTCCTACTTCCAGAATCTCTGGGCTCACACATCTTCCTGGGTTGGGTCAGGGGCCAGAATGCATGTGCTATGGAGACAGCAACCTGGCCTGTTTTGCTTTCTACTTCCCTTGGTGCCTGGCACAAAACTGAGGCTGTCTGATGGCTGACACTGCGTCTTCCTTGCCAGGATGAGGGGAGAAGAAGGTGGTGCTGTTTGGAGTGGTCCTCTCCTCCTTGCCAACACAAATAGTGAGGAGGCGGCTTTCTCTCCTGGCCTAATCCTGGCTGGTCATTCACAATGCACAGGTGTATTCACCTTGTCCTGGAGGCTCTGCAGAGCTGCCATCATCTTCACTGGGCTTTTCTTCTTGGCTCTGGCTATTGGAGGTCCCCAGCCTTTTTTCTAGGCACAGGGACAGAGTTACCATCTGAGGACTCACCAGCTTCCTCTGTGGGCAACTGATATGAAAGGAATTCGGGCTTTGTGGGTAGAGTTTCCGTAATGTGTTGTTTTTGTCCTCACCACACCCATCTTGGCACCTTTGTGGCACTTGAGAAAAATGGAAACCATTAATTTCCCTGGCAGCAGATAACACCAATGAGTTGTAGAATTTGTTCATTCCCACAAGAAAGGTTTGGAAGAATTGCTTGGGAGGCTCAGGGAGGGAGAGGCGCCATCTGACTGGAGGCATCTGGAAGAATTTCATGGATGTACTTGAGAAGACCCTCGTGGGACAGGTGGGGTCCGCAGGTGCAGTGAAAGGCAGGCCACCTCTGTGGAGGCTACAGCCTGAGAACAAGCTGTGTTCATGGAGCAGCCTGTTGTTCCATTTGGGACCATAGCCAAGGTGTAGAGAGATGTTGGAATGACCATCCTGGCCTTGCAATCCTTGTGCAGTGACAGGTGGGAAGCAAAGAATGAACACCGTGGGAAATTGTGGAATAAAGGGGGGTCTGGGTGCAAATCGTGGGCAGCATCAATGCCAGGGGTCAGAAGGAGTTAAAACGCAGCCTCTCCTAATTTTCCTGCTCATAGGGATCCCCCTGAGACCTCTGAGGCTGATGGGCATTCTGCTTTAGGAAAATTAATCAAAAGTGAATACTCTCTCTCTTCTGGTCAACTTGAATTCTTTGTGTAGAGAACTTAGTTGAGATGACTCCTCCTGGAATTCTTGGTTCTTGGGCCTCAGCAGTTTCCTCTTCCATAATTATTCTCTCGACATCTCGGAATTTAGAATGTGTCAAGACATGACACTCATTTCCAGCCCTCCTCCTGCCACCACCCTGTGCAGTTCTGGGGCTAACGGGACTGTGGACCTCATTTAAGGAATGGTGCAGACCAAGGATCAGCCTTTTTTTTTTTTCTATAAAGGGCAGATAGTAAATATTTGAAGCTCTGTGGGCCATACAGTTTCCACCTTTACTACTCAACTCTGCCACTGCAGTGGGAAAGCAGCTGTAAACAATACATGCATGAATGAGTGTGGCTTACTTCCAGCAAAACTTTATTTATAAAAATAGCTGCTGATCTGGGTTTGACCTGCCTCTCATAGCCTGCCAACTGTTAGTATAGATGGTCAAACATCTTGGATCCCAACCCTCTTTTCAAGCCACCTTGCCTCTTGGCTCCTACACAGGCCTGTCTCTGGTCTTGCTGCTGAGATTCAGAGAGGGGGCTAATGCTGGCTTCTCCTGTCCTCAGAGGGGTGTCAAACCTGAGGATACCACCTTGAGAACCGTATTGTCTTGGTCCAAGCACAGACTGTTTGAGGAGTGTAACAGAATGCAGAAACATGCCCAGAAATGTTGACTTTAAGGGCGCATTTAAGTGGTCCTGGAGCTTCCATAATAGGGCCAGCACCTCCTGGTCCAGCTTCTCATCATTTCACAAAAGGCCATTTGTCAGAAATTCCTTCAGTGTCCTCTGTTGACATTGCTGTCACTCTCTACTGGCAAGCCCCTATCACTGATGTGACGGACAGTTTAAAACATACTTAGAAAGGCTGTCGCCATCCTTTTGAGAAAAGCCCACCAGGACCTGATTAAAAGCAGAGCTTGTAGCTGAAGCCGTTCTTGCCTTGATGACACATAGTAAGTGGCAGGTAATCCTCCTCCTAATCTCCTTGCTGCCCCACAAGGCTTATGGTAATCGATATCCCTGTGAATGCCACGGAGTCTGATTGAGTTACCTGGAGAGGCCAGGGCTTCTTCCTGCTCCTTTCCTAATGGAATGTATTTAGATAAAGGCACCTTGAAGTTGGCCACAGTCTCCTGAGATGTTGCTCTAAAGGGACAATTTGATTTCCCCTAAGCTGCAGCTGATATTACTTTTTGATTTTCCCTGAAGCATTTCACCCAACATGCCTCACATGGCCACTACACACCTGTCTATAATTACAGCCAGGGGGTGGGGCAGGGAGGACCCCTGAGGCTTAACTGCTTCCTATTGTGGCTGCAGCCTTTGATTGCAGGGTCAGAGCAACTCTTGCTGCTGGGGAATTTTACTTTCAAAATTCTGACTTTTCCCACCACGATTAAGAAATGCTCTGTAGCCTGTACTGCTGCTGACACAAAGGTTTGATGGACCCGTTGGGATTGGAAGACCGAGTGGTTTGATTCAGTCATTTGTGAGTTTGTCCCTGCTCTTGGAGCCTCTCACTGGAGACATGGAAGGCAGAAAGAGCCCTGGACTGCTCCTTGGAACCTGGCCTCTCCTCTCTGTGTCACTGACTTACTCTGTGGGTGACCTTGACCTGGTCCCTTCCCTCGGCCCATTTACGAAACAGGGCAGTTTGGTTAAAAGATCATTCAGGTTTAGGGGTGCCAGACCTAACAAATAAAAACACAGGATGCCAAGTCCAATCTGAATTTCAGATGAACAATGAATAATTGAATATTATTCAGATGAACAGTGAATAATTTTTCTAGCATAAATTATGTTCCTTGTAACATCAGAGACACACTTTAAATATTATGTTATTTATCCGAAATTCAAATGTAACTGGACATACTGTATTTTACTCTCCTCATGTTGCTTTTACCTCAAGTAGTTTCTGAATCCATACTTTGAGATACATATTTTTGGTTTTGCTATCCAGTGGCTTTTGGTAGCCACAAGCAAGGGAGAAGTGTGAAATGTCTAGATAATTCTGGAAATGTATCTTCCCTGACGTGTACTCAAGCCCAAACCCATGTCTTTGGATACATTGGTGACGGCGTCTTCACTGCCTGGTACCAGGTAGATGCTCTGTGAGTACTGGCTGAATGAATGAATGGATGGCACATTTCAACCTTTGTTTGGCCTGCGTGTAATACATGCTCCCATTTAACAAGAGCTACCAGGTCTTCCTGACCCATGGCCCATCCTTTCCAGAGCACTGTGCCTTTGTTCAAGATAGTTCCTGTCTAGGAGCCTGCTTTCCTCAGACGGGGGCGGCATTGCACAGTGTGCAGAATCATGAGCACAGGAGTCAAATGGCTTGAGGTTGATTCCTGCTTCTACCATTGTGTACTTTTGGAGAATTTCTTTTAACTCTCTGTGCCTCTGTTTTCTCATCTATGAAAGGGGGTAAACAATAAAACCTAGGAAGACAGTTGTGAGGAACGGATGAGATAATGCATAGATGCCATTATTATTTAGAATTATAACGGTTCTTATGAGATTCCGTCTGCAAATCCTAATCCCAAACATTATACAACAGCCACCTCCTCCATGAAGCCCTCGATGATTATCCTCTTCTTTACTCCACAGGTAAAAACAATCTCTCCCCTTAGTGCTTTGGATACAAATGAACTGTGGCTATTTCTCTCCTGTCCTATAGATCATACATTATTTGTGGAAAGGATCACTTGGATGTTTACTCACTGTCTGGTGCATAGAGGAGGCCCAATGCATCTAAGTTGATTGAGTGAAGTAATGAATCAATTAAAACACATATTGCTATAGGAAAGAATTCCCAGACAAGCTAGAGTATGGCATCATTATCCTAGGAGGTGTTTTTATCTGATGCTCTCACCAACTAGCTGGGAGATTTGTGCAAGGAAAGAGTGAGACCCTCATATAGAATCAGACTGCAGACCAGACGGTGCCTACAGGGTGTGTCATGAAGGGACACAGCTTGGTGGAGGTGAAAGGGTAGGGGATCGAGTCCAATAGATGATACAGTTGAAAACCCAGTTCTATTCTTTTACAGATGAAGACCTCCAGAAACTTCCTTTTCCTCATGTGTGAAAAGGGGTTAGGGAAGCTTCCTCCTAGGAATAGATGGGGGAGGGCTTGGGTGTGGGAGAGAGATGAACACCTACAAAGGTTTAGCACAGAGGGTGATGATTTGGTTTGGCCGTGTCGCCACCCAAATCTCATCTTGAACTGTAACTCTCACAGTTCCCACGTGCTGTGGGAAGAACCTGGTGGGACATGATTGCATCATGGGAGTTGGTCTTTCCTGTGCTGTTCTCATGATAGTGAATGAGTCTCATGAGATCTGATGGTTTTAAAAATGGGAGATTCCCTGCACAAGCTCTCTTTGCCTGCGGCCATCTGTGTAATATGTGACTTGTTCCTCCTTGACTTCTGCCATGATTGTGAGGCCTCCCCAGTCACGTGGAACTGTAAGTCCATTAAACATCTTTTTCTTCCCAGTCTTGGTTATGTCTTTATCATCAGTGTGAAAACAGACTAATTCAGGTGCTCTACACATGTTGGAGTGTCCAGCATCAGCAAGGCCTCTGTGATGCTGGGCCGGGGGGAGCTCCACAAAAGGCTACTGTTCATGTCTGACCACAGAATATAAGGTGGGCCTGCAGCCGAGAGTCCTGATTCCATTAGGCAAAGATGTCATTATCCCTAAGGTTAAGGAAAACATGAAGTCCCGGCCGACGTCCTGCAAGATGACGATGGAGAAGAAGGAACATCTCAAAGTCACTGCCTCCCTTGCCCACACAGGCGCAGACTCAGAGGCCTGAAAGCAGTGAATCCAGCAAGTTCTCCCTCCCCGCTGTGCTTTTCTCATGGCTCTGAGCCTGATATATGGTGTTCACATTCCCTACCCCACCAGCTTCTCACCCCAAGGATAAAGGTCATTCTGAGCTTCAGCGGTTTGAGCTAGTAAAGATTTTTATAAAAACTCACTGTCTTGATTTGTGTTCAAGTACTTTAAAGTTCACATATTTCTTATTTGAACTTTGCTGGCTGTAGTCATTTCATCCGCAATCAGCCTGGATTGGTTCTGCTTATTCAGAGCCCATCAATTACCGAGAACTGGACTGGAGCACACGCCGCCCATTCATTGGCTTTGCCCCGGGCTAGCCGATTTATCTGACATTTAATAAGGAGTTTCAGATTTTGCAGCTTATCAGGAGAGCACCGCGCGAGTGCGGGTGAGCTGGTGAATCCCAAATAAGTGGGCTGCTCAGGGATCTCCTCTTCAACCCACTCTCTGTCATGTAACACTGCTGTGAGTGTTAGGGTCTCCTTCCTCCTTCCTCTGCTTCTGTTATGCCTTTCTTCTTTTCCCAAAATTGTTTTATGGTTGGTGTTTTAAGATCCCTTTCATGTTGAGAGCCCAACCGTGGGGAGAATCCCAAATCAAGCTCTGACACAGAGAAACTGTGGAATTGGAAATCAAGAAGGGGGAGCTCTATAAAATTATGAAAGTTCAAGTTAACCAATAATGACAATGGAGGTGAGGAAGACAAGATCTCTGCCCTAAAGGACAGAGCACTGTGGGGTGGGAGAGCAGACATGGCATAAATCATTCAGTGCCAGGCCAGCTGAACTGAATGCTGTAATAGAGGCATAAACAGAGCATAATGGGAATGTTCAGGGCAGGGGAGAGATTGATAATCTTAGTTTGCACCTTTTAGTTCTGGCTTAGACAATGAATGCACCTTCACACATTTGACCAAGTAAGGAACTCTGATGTTTTATTAAGCTGCTTTACAGTTTCCTTTGAATAATAAAACTAATGTATTAAATCTGTTTCTCCCTTATAATGGTAAATTCCATTTTCCTGGGCATATTTTGTACGTTTATCCTGCCTAACTTGGGTTCCCATCATTAAATGCTCCTGATGACAAGAGCTTCACTAAACATAAGAACACAGGCTGGACTGTGAAATGTGTGCTCTGGGTCATTTGGAGCATTTTTGTGGGAAGAAGTTAATTCTTTGCTGCTTTTAACACTGTTTCCAGGATTTTCTTCCCTGGGATTTTCACTAACATTTCAGGTCTTTTTACTCACAAGTTCAATGTGTGTACTCATGCCAGTAATGAAAATCTTTTTCACTACGCTCAACAGTGGTGGTTATTCTTTTGTTTTCTTTTTTTTTTTTTTAATTTAGAAACTGAATTCCAGGTTCTTCTACATGTTGCTATTGTTGTCTTTCTCTTCTATAGCTTCTGCAAAATTGGCCCCCAAGATGGTCTCCTGTCTCCTAGGGAGGTGGTTAAAGATGCAGGGTCTCAGCAACCATCCCTGAGATTCTGATTAGTACGGCCGAGATGGGGTCATGGTTCCTATGCACTGAAAAGTCAGGGGACAAGCTCTACACATTATGCCTCAATAGCCCCATCCAACCCCAAAGTTAGTGCTGGCTCCTGCAGAGGCCTCCCCAGGGACTGTCAGATCTGTGGCTGCAGCAGCTGCTGCAAAGCCCCCTTGGATGGCCCGCAAACACCCCAAACCCACCGTGCCCCAAGGCAAACTCATCACCTCCTCCCCAAGTCTTTTCTGCCCCATGTGCGCCATCTGTGTGGGCATCACCTATGACACAAACTTCCCTCTCTCTTTTCTCTTGCATCCAATCAGCTACTAAATCCCGAGATCCCATCTCAAAAAACATCTCCACGCCTTCTGTTCACCTCTGTGTCCAGTGCTGCTCCCCTGGAGTAGACTGTCAGCATCTCTCACTTCAGCCGGTCAAAGTTCCCCACCCCAGTTCTTGCTTGGCTTACTTAATTCTCTATACTAGACGCAGAGGGATTTTCTTTTCTTCTAAATGGCCAATCTGGTCTTGCTATTTGTCAGCCCAAGTGGCTCCCATTGCGCTTCAGATGGAGAGCTCCTCTCCATCACAGCTAGGAGGGCCCTCATCCTATCCATCTCCTGCATTCCCATTCCCCCTCTCACTGTGCTTCATCTCCCCTTCCTGACCCAGCACCCTGGGTTTCTTCGAGGACCTCACACTGCTGTGCACTCACACCTCCAGGCCTTGCATCTGCCATCTCCTTGGCCTAGCATGAGGTCCCCCTGCTCTACCTGCAAAGGAAACACATCCTTCTTGTCTGAGAAGTCATGTCCCATCTCCCTGGGTCAGCTCCCTGGCTCCTGTCCCAGAGGAGCCTGTTTTGCCCTTAATATAGCACCTGCCCTCCATTATAAAAAATGCCTGTTGGCCTGGCCATTATCACTGGACCACACCCTACAAAGGCAGGGCCCATTGGCCTGGTTCTCAGTGATGCCGACAACCCTGTCATAGTGGTTGAATCATATAAACTTGCTGGTTTTTTTACTAAACATTTTTTGCCTATAAAAATGGCTGCTTTGAATGGCTCAACCTAATACCTGTCATTCATAAATTTCAGTCAAATGAGAATGTAAGCATAGTATCTCTTAGTTTTAATGAGAATGTCTTTGATTGTCAAGGAAGCCAAACTCTCTTAAATGGTGTAGACTTTTGAATGTAAATGTCAACTGGTTGTATGAGGCTCACAAAATGGGTGTTAAAGATCCAAACTGGGTTCTTTTAAGACTGATGTTCAACATCACATCTCCTATTACCTCGGCTCAGAGTTTCACACCTGAACAGCAACAAAGAGGCCTCTGAAGTGGGACAGAGGAATCGTTAGAGGAGAATCTCAAAGAGGGCTCACCTGCTTTTGTAGAATTTATGCCATGAGATTAAATGCTCAGATGATAATATTTCACAACTTACATGTTTGCTTATGAAATATTTTTCTCCTAGTGAAAATATGATTTGTAAATAATTACTTTAGAAACACATTTGCTTTTTATTTTCAAGATTAAACATTCCCAATGGCCAGGTTGGTCTATGGGAGATTTATTTGACTTCTGAAGATAAACAATAAATTGCCTAGTTTCAGTTGCCTTTCTTGCCTTATTCCATTTGCTGAGAACGTGTAGATCAGTGGAAACATTTCTTTTCCCCTCAGATCTTAGTTAGCAAGAGGCTGCCATCTATAGTTCCTTGACCCAATTGCACACTGGTTTCAGAGACTGAAGCAGCAGGGGCATTGTAGGCCTTTGAAAGAGTTTTATATCTTTTTTTTTTTTTTTTTTTTTTTTGAGACAGAGTCTCACTCTATCGCTCAGGCTGGAGTGCAGTGGCACGATCTCGGCTCACTGCAAGCTCCACCTCCTGGGTTCACGCCATTCTCCTGCCTCAGCCTCCCGAGTAGCTGGGACTACAGGCGCCTGCCACCATGCCCGGCTAGTTTTTTTGTATTTTTTTTAGTAGAGACGGAGTTTCACCATGTTAGCCAGGATGGTCTCGATCTCCTGACCTCGTGATCCACCCGCCTCGGCCTCCCAAAGTGCTGAGATTACAGGCTTGAGCCACCACGCCTGGCCAGTTTTATATCTTTTAACTCTGAGGATTGGGGTTTTAGGTTTTTGACAGGCTTTTATTTCTAATTTAATTTTCTTTATTTTGCAAAGAAGGTCAAAGTGCTTATTGTAAGAAAGACATAAGGGTTGTCTAGCTTCCCTTTGTGCAGATGAAGAAACTGAGGCCTGCAGATGTTGGAGGACTTGCTGTCTGGTGTCATCCAGGACATTGGGGCAGAGTTAGGACCTGCACCCAAGCTGAATGTTTATTTCCCAGGCATCCCTGCCTTCCTGATTCAGGGAAACAAGGCTTTCTTGGCAGAGGGGTGCCAGCACCACAAATGGAGTCCAGCACAAGGTTGATGTCATAGAAGCTGCATTTCCCCACCAATGCTGTGGGAAGGTCTTCCTTTTATTTTTATTTTTAAATTTTTTTATTTTTTTGAGATGGAGTCTCACTCTGTCTCCAGGCTGGAGTGTAGTGGCGCGATCTGGGCTCACTGCAATCTCTGCCTCCCGGGTTCAAGCAATTCTCCTGCCTCAGCCTCCCGAGTAGCTGGGACTACAGGTGCCTGCCACCACTCCCAGCTCATTTTTTGTATTTTTAGTAAAGACAGGGTTTCACCATGTTGGCCAGCATGGTCTCAACTTTTCCTTTTCCTTTTATTTATTTTTTATTTAAAAAAAAAAAAAGAGTCTTGCTTTGCTCCGTTGCCCAGGCTGGAGTGCAGTGGTATACTCTCAGCTCACTGCAACCTCTGCCTCTCAGGTTCAAACAATTCTCCCAGCCTCAACCTCCCAAGTAGCTGGGATTACAGGAACCTGCTACCATGCCCAGCTAATTTTTGTATTTTTAGTAGAGAAAGGGTTTTACCATGTTGGCCAGGCTGCTCTCGAACTCCTGACCTCAGGTGATCTGCCCGCCTTGGCCTCCCAAAGTGCTGGGATTACAGGCATGAGTCACTGTGCCCAGCCAGAATTTTCCTTCTCTATAGCAGTGACTCTCCTTAGTTCTTTAGGGAAAAATAATAATGATAATGAAAATAACAGTAATAATTGCATAAGCAAGGTTGTGGGGGGAACAGAGTTTATAATTAGTATTGTGTTCATGAAACGCTTCTGCATGTAGCAACAATATTATGGAAACAGCAATGAAGTTATCTGCTTCTAAGGAAGACAAAGTGGGAAGACCGCACAACTTTAAAAGTCTGTGTTATACAGAAACAAAGGGGTTTGGCTGTTCCCAGCTGCCCTCAAGTTTAAGTCCACCATGATCCTGCCAAAGCTGAAATGCCTGCTCCCTGCTTGCTGCCAGATGCCAGACTCATCAACAAAGGCCCACTTGTTCCTTGGGATTTGTGTCTTGATGCATTCTCAAAGAGAAGTTTCCAGGGCACCAGTCACCTGCAGCTCACCTGAAGATGGCACACGGCGTGGCGCTGTGCCCTCCTCCCCATTCATGTGCTCTACCTGGCAACTCGTTTTCCCCACCTGAAAGCTGACCTGAGATGAAACCTGCTAAGGTAAAAAAGATACTGAACACATCAGTCCGGAGGTGTCCCCAGCATGGTGGGGGACCTATGGCCCTAATCGCTTATGGACAGTTCCTCGTGGCTACTCCTGCACTCTGACCCCTTGAAGGGCCAGAGTCCCGGGGTGAGTGGACTGCAATAAACACAGGAAAACAGTCAGCATAGAAATCTCTGTTGTGGTGCAGGTAAGCATAGCCCATGAGATCTGGGCTTGCTCTCTCCCCAGTCTAAGAAAGTTGTACTTTTCAGGTCCTTTGTGGCAACAAAGCTGTACTTGGCATCTGTGTCTCTACCTTGTCCACAGATCCTGGCTGCTGTCCATTACCTGACCCATCCTACATCTCTGGCCCTTTCTCCTGCCCCTGCCTGTCTGGCACCAGGCTCTCCCCGCACAGTGAGCTGAAGTGCCTGTTTTTGGATGCTCCCCCAACTCAGTTCTGCCTTTGCACCTATTGCTCCCTCTGCCCCAGTAGCTTCACCTTGCCCCTGTATGCTCACCATATCCTGCTCCTCCTGCAGGACCCAGGGCCACCATCATTCCTCCAGGAGCCTTCCCTGGCCTCTCACTCCTACATGGGATTGGTTGCCTTTCTTTAAGCTACCAGACTCCTACGGGCTGTGCCTCCATCTTGGTTCTTACTGTCCTGGACTTGAATTTCGTGGTGGTGCTGCTACAGGATAAGGACTGTGCAGATTCACCTTTCTGTTTCCAAGGTGGCACTGGGAGCCTGCTGTGTCTTAGGTGTTTCTGAGGATTTAATGAGTGAGTGAATGCATGGAACAGTATGAACACGCCCCAGTGGGTCTTTTTCAGCAGAGACTGTGCCAGGGCAGGGTTCCTTGTGTCTCAGGATTTCACTTCTGATAGCTTAGAGCAGAGGTTGGCAAACTCTGTAAGAGTCAGAAAGCAAATATTTTAGTTTCTGTGGGCCAGTCGCTGTCATAACTACTTAACTCTGCCAAGTAGTGTAAAAGCAGTCATAGCCAATACGTATATATGTGAGCATGATTATTCCAATAAAACTTTTTACAAACACAGGCAGAAAGCTGGATTTAGCCCAGCAGGGATAGTCTGCAAATCTCTGGCTGAGGGTTTGAAATGGAACCATCTGCTATGACTGCAGGTAGATTTTCCCTTGTCGGTTGGCCTTTGTCTCTATGGGCTGCTAGGGGGATCCAGGGCAGGGCAGACAAGTATCTTACACTTGGCTTACTCTCTCCTTTTTATTTGAGCAATCATAAGAAGGGCCTCCGGAGGTTGTGGTGAGCCGAGATCACGCCATTGCACTCCAGCCTGGACAACAAGAGCGAAATTCGGTCTCCATCTGAAAAAAAAAAAAAAAAAGAAGAAGGGCCTCAGAATCTTCTTCTGACCCTCCAGTAGCTAGCTTTCTCAGTACTTTTTGTGTCCTGTTGCCCAGATAACTACCCCCAGGTTATTCTAAGAATAATCCACATCCGCTGGAGCTGGGAGAGATAAGCCAGGTGTCTTCTGTGGCTCTCTCGGGTCTTCTCCATACACCCGCTAGGTGGGCTTTCTCTCTTCCTCCAACCTCAATCCTGATTTCCTTCCTGCATCTTCCCATGCAGAACAATGACAACCCAGATAGAGTCTTCCTCTTGCCAGCTAAGGCTGCATCACAAACCATTGACAAACATCACATAACAACAGCACTAACTTTTCTCTTGAATCTGCAATCTGCTCTACTTGGCAAAAGCTGGCAGGGCCCAAAGACTGGGGCTGGAATCCTCTGAAGACTCACTCATTCACTGTCTGGCACCCCAGCCAGGAAGCCTCCAAAGTCAGGCAGGGGAGCAGCTAGGTTCCTCTGGATTTCTCTCTCTCTCTCTCTCTTTTTTTTGAAATGGATTCTCACTGTGTTGTAGTGGTGCAATCTCCTGGCACACCACAAACTCCACCTCCTGGGTTCAAGCGAATCGCCTGCCTCAGCCTCCTGAGTAGCTGGGATTACAGACAAACACCACAACACCCAGCTACTTTTTGTATTTTTAGTAGAGATGGGGTTTTGCCATGTTGGCCAGGCTGGTCTTGAACTCCTGACTTAAAGTGATCCACTTGCCTCAGCCTCCCAAAGTGCTGGGATTGCAGGCGTAAGCCACCGTGCCCAGCCCTCTCCTGGATTTCTGTCTACGTCTGCTAACTTTTTCCACACCATCTCTTCAGAATGGTGGCTTCTGGGTTACCAATTTCCTAATGTCAACTCGGGGATCCCAAGGTGCATGTCCCAGAAGAGCCAAAAAGTCTTGTTACCTTTTATGGCTACTGTGGCTTGAATGTGTCCCCCAAATTTCATGTATTGGAAATTTAATTCCCAAATTCAAATGTTGATTGGAGGTAAGGACTCTGAGAATTAATTAGAATTAGGTGTGGTCATCCAGGTGGGGGCCCCAATGATGGATGTTAAAAGGCTAAATTACAACAAACCTAGTTTTGTAGCTTGACTTTTATTTGTGATTCTAGAATTGGGCAGTAGTTCTGATCAAAAATAGTTTATAATGCTTTGCCCCACCACATATTCAGATTGTATTTATAGCCAGAGTAAAGGAAGTGATGTACAGAAAACGGAAGTGAGGTACAGAGACAGCCAATTGGTTACAGCACCCGTCTGTCTTATCTAAATATGGTTTGAACTGTTGGCTGCATGTGGTTGGCTGAGACTCGGCTATTTGTTCTTAAGTCAGGTTTTTTATTTGTTTACATACTGAATTAGGTTGCAGTTAGTTGCCATGTTGGCCAGGCTGGTCTTGAACTCCTGACTTAAAGTGATCCACTTGCCTCAGCCTCCCAAAGTGCTGGGATTGCAGGCGTAAGCCACCGTGCCCAGCCCTCTCCTGGATTTCTATCTATGTCTGCTAACTTTTTCCACACCATCTCTTCAGAATGGTGGCTATTTCAGTTACATACTGAATTAGGTTGCAGGCCTCATACAGAGGCCTCTTTGTGCCAATTTTAGTTTGATTTAACATGGGACTCACGGCTTTTTAGAAGGAGGAAGACAGACCTGAGCTGATGTGCATACTCTTGCTCCCTTACTATGTGATGCCTTCCACCACGACACAACAAGAGGGTCCTCACAGGATGCCTGCCCTTTGATTGTGGACTTCCCAGCCTACAGAACCATGAGAAATAAACACATTTTCTTTATAAATTTACTAATTTTCCGGCATTCTGTTATAGCAACAGAAAATGGACTAAGACAACAATCTAGCCTCAGAAGTCACATAGGATTCTTCTGGCACATTCTATTCACTGAAGTAGTCACAGAGTCCTGCCCAGGTTCAAGGGAGCCAAAATGGACTCCATGTCACAATGGGAAGGGGTGATCATATGGAAGAGTATGTGAGCCCCTTTTCTGGGCTATCTTCTCTGTCACTTCCTGGGCCCCTGCCATGTGCCTGGCACAGATGAAGAAATACAGGTTTAGAGAGGATAAGCAGCTTATTTATGTAACTCCTCAAAAGTTACTGAGCCCAGGTCTGTCTGGCCTACAAAGTCCTCCCTGCCTCACCCTGAGTCCTCCTTTAAGTGCATGTAAACCATGCTTTGGGTGCCTCCATTGTCCTCATGTCTTTAGGCAGTTCTCTGTTCTTTGATGAGAGAAACACAGATACATTCTGGTAGAGTCTAAAGCACATGAAACTTGGGGTCTGGGCTTCCTTCTCCAGCTGGGCTCAGCTGTTGCTCAAGGTGGGAGGCAGAAACAGTGATGCTGGATGTGACACATTTATTAATCCACCATGACAGTGAAGAGCTGGTAATTACGGCTGGTGTTCCACACAGTCTCAAACTCCCTTGTGATTCCTGGTGCAGAGTTTTATTCTCAGAAAGTCATTGTCCACAAGGAAATCTGAGAAGCCAGCAGAACAAGCATCAATGGAGGAGCAACTTTAGCATTTGCTCTGCTCTTTTCTCCAAAGCAAATTGATTAAATCACTACCCCAAATCCTATTGTCATAGAGACTCAGGCTGGAGTAGGATTCCTCAATATGGGGTGGGCCCGGGGAGTCATAGGTCACCAGAGTTCATCTCAGTTTATATATAAGCTTTCTGATAGAGGCCAGGTTTTCATTTTAATCTTATTTGTAGTATTCTTAACACCTCCTAAGAGGTTTATTCTTCTTTACTTCTTAAATTATAATGTCTTTACTGTCCAGAAGGCTTTAAGGCTACTAACGTTCAGGGGGATTATTATTTTTTTAAATAAGAATGGTTTTTAGGCTTTCAGCGATACCAGAGCTCTTGAAGACATCATGTTGAGCTCCCTCATTTTACCAAAGAGAAAATTAAAGCTCAGAGAAGGGAAGTGACTTTCCCAGGGTCACACAGCACTGCTGTGGTGTTGCTACTTAGACCAGGGTTTGGCCTGCTGTGCCTCTCTCGCTATCATTTGGCCTCTCTCTAGGGACTCATGCTCTCAACTTCTGAGTTAGGGGTGTGTGTGTGTGTGTGTGTGTGTGTGTGTGTGTGTGTGTTTTGGCCCGCTGCAAGTTAGTTGGCTGCAGCTCTGAACATATTCCAGACGATTCCAGCACTTTCTGCACCACCAAGGACCATGGTAGCAATTCATCACACTGGCCTGTGACTTCCCTTGATCGCTCTGTCTTTTGTGCTGCCACTGGGTGAGAAGTTTGGCATGTGGCTCACCCGAGGACGTGGGGACCACAGTTTGGGTCCTCCTGACTCTGCCATGGCCCCACTTTGGTGCCTGGGCCCAGGAGCTGCGAGCACTGCTGTTTGACTGACTGTCTGGTTGAAGAAGTCCTCCTCCTAGGCTGCCTCATTCCCTTCTCCTTCCCTCCTGGGCAGCCATCGTGCTCTGGCCACCACACTCTCTTCCCCACCTGCTAAGTGTGGCAGCCAGCCTGCACCTCCTCGCCAGCCCTCCTTGGACTTCCTGAGTTCCAGCAGGAAATGTAAAATGTGATTCACCTGGCACTGGTTCTTGATAGCACAATCTTTCTCCCAGTTTGTCTGATTTGATGATGATGATGATGATGATGATGATGATGATGATGATGAAAACACAGGCCCCATGTTCCACCACTTACATATAAGAACTTTTAATTCCAGGACTTCAGCATCTCTGGGAAATTCCTGGCACCCTTCCCTTGACTTATTGACCTTTCTCATTTCCCACCAGGCTAGTGTTTCTCAAAGCCTGATCCTCATATATCTTCTTCTTCTGTACCTGAATAGTCTGGGATATGTTTTAAAATGCAGGTTCCTGAGCCTCATCTGTGACCTATCACATCAGACTTTGTGAGGATGGAGCCCAGAAACCTGCAGTCTAAGCTTCTCGGGTGATTCTTAGGCACCTAGAGCTTGAGACTGTGGGCTTGGGGAAAGCTTTGTCACCTGTCCCTGAGGTCTGCTCTACACATCTTCATCCCCTCTACTGAGACCTGTGTCATTGTTCTTTGTCCCCATTAAAAGTCTATGTTAGTGAGAATGATGCAAGGGCTGTTAGGGACCCTCAGGTAGTCTTTGCTGTCTTCATTTCTATCCAGTTTTTCACTCAGAGGGTTTTTTTCCCTGTCTTCTGACTCAAGCAACCTCATCATTTTCCTCTGAAAATAAAAATTGTCTGTGGCCAACCACTCAACCTCAGAAAACAACCTGAGGTTGCTTTAGTTCCATTGGTTTATTCTTTCTTTCCCTCCTTCCTCTCCTTCTTCTAATCTTGGGCACCGTTCTGCCCCCTGAGATGTTTTACTTGCTCCCCAAGACCCCCATGCAGCAGCCTTCGCCACTGCTTCAAACTTTTTCTCTTTTTTGCTCTTCTCTTTCTCAATTCCTCTCTGACTTTTGGGGTCCAGGAATGGTCAATTACTTGGGCTGGCTTTTCAAAGACTCACTATGTGGGCAGTTGCAGCACAAACCTTTTGGCCAAGCAGCCACCAGACCACCTCGCTCCCTTCTGGCTCTCAGCTTTGCGGCAAGAGGAGGCTCGTTTCCATTCAGCAGGCATGGTTTCCATCTGCAAAGATCGCTTAATCTCTTTCCCTGCTGCCATTGCTTAGAGCAGGCCTAGTTCTTTATGTCCTATGTTGGGTTTAATGTCAGAGTGCCATACATTTCTCACCGCATTAACTTTACAACACCATCCCCTCTGCGCCCAAGCCAAGTGGGCAGGCCTTGTCTCTGTTTTATGGAAACCCAGTCACTGTATAAGAAAACCTGGCTGTTTAAAAGCTAGTTAAACATCATATAAATTATCCACATCTCTTGCTACTAAAGGCCTCCTAAGACCATGTTGCTGGACATCCCCTGCTGACCCCACAGACCAGCTCCTCCTGTGTCCGCTGACATGGACCTGGTGAGAAGGGCAGGGCCAGGCCCTTCCCTGTCTCAACCTGCATTCCCACTCAACACAGCAAGCTATTTTGAAAAAAACTTCTCTATCAAGTCTTGTGAGTTATTTGTCTAATAAACAACACTGAAAATGAAACATTCATACATTTGTATATTGATAAGAGATAACCAATTCCCTCAACAATTTTACAATTTCAAATCAGGATAGCATCCTTTTTTGGAGCTCTTCAAACCCCTTAAACAGGAAACACACACACACATTTAAGTACCCTAAACAATTATTAAACTTAAGTTAATCAAAGTATTAACATAATAGTTTAATTCATTCGTTGATCATTTGGAAGCTTGTTCTCATGCCTGACTTGGGTTCTAGCAGACGGAGAAAGTGCACCGATGCAGGCTGGGGTTGTCCACTGCCTGATGCTGGCTGGGGCAAGACATGGGTACTGTCTAAGCTGATTTGAACTGTAACCCCTGCCCACCAGGCTGAGCTCTTTTTTTTTCTTTCTTTTCTTTCCTTCAGGTTGGTTTTTCACCTGTGGGCTTAGACGGATAGGGAGATTTCTTTGGCCCAAGCACCTTCTGTCCTCAAAGTGGGCTGCTCATGTCAGTGGCATGAGCTCCAAAGGCACCACCTTCCCCCATGGCTGTCCCCAAGGGGGGCTCTCTGCTCTAAGAGGGAGTACCGGTGAGTGGGCGCCAACAGGCCGGACCCAAACATGGGAACACAGCAGCCCCATGCTGAGACAGAAGCTCAGAGGTATTGAGGACAAGGAGCTGGCCAGTACCAGAATTGGCCCTGGAAACAGAGCTGAGGGCTGGGCTGAGGGGGCGAGGCCTGGCCACAGAGGCAGGTGCAGCCCCTCCAAGGCCCTTGAGATCCCTCATCCTGGCATCTGGCAAAAGCAAGTGATTGTTTTTCCTACTCATTGAGGAAAACTGCCATTTCCCTCCAGTGAGAAAGAGCAATGGGACCGGAGGGGAGTGGAGGCTGAGGGGAACTGTGCAGGGGAGGGGCCGGGCTAGGGAGCAGGAGGGAAGCAAGGTGCAGAGGGATGAGGAGAACCACAGAAGACTGGGGTTTGGGAGGCAGTTAGAGCAGAGACCAGGACAAGTGCAAGGCTATGATCATGGTGCGCCAAACAAGCCTTGAAACCACGAGGCCTCGTGGCTCAGTGAGGTGCATGCAGATGGGGCCGGAATAGAAATGGGCCTGCAGGGCCTGAGAGTGAGCACTTTCCTCCCCCAGGCCTAAGCACCCTCCAGTGTGTGACGGCCTCCCCACCCGGAGGCCCTATCCTCTGTCCAAACCATTCTCTTCCCAGTGCCCACCCAGCACCTGGCCGACCAAGGACAAACAACGAGATTCTCTGTTTCTCCTAGTCTGCTAACCTCCTGAAATGCTGCCTCTTCCAGGAAGCCTGCTGGTTGCACCAGAACCTTGCTCGCTGTGGCTCTCCATGGTGGCTCTCACCCGGGCGCTGCAGAGATGAATGAAGCTGCCCTGAGTTCACTGCCCCACCCAGCTAAGTGATGGATTTTCTACATCGTGCTGCCCTCATGTTTCCTGGGCCCACGTATCTTGGCTCACCTGGGCTGGTGGGCATCCACAAGGGCAGGCAAGCTGGTGACTGGCAGAGTCAGCTTTGCCCAGTGACTGGTGCTGGCCCATATGCTGGGAGCTTCAGAGCACAGTGCAATGCATTTGGGGCTCACCAGATGCTCTTTGGGAGCCCTGAGGGGAGCAGACTTTCCCTGGGAAAGATCTCAGCTCAGAAACCCTCTCAAGGCCTGGATCCCCACCCTAGGAAGGGAAGAAAACGATCGTTCCACCCAGAGATCAAAAGGTCAAGGGGGTCATCAAAGGGATTTCATTGCGCATTGGGAATCCTTGGCATGGGAACTTTTCTGCTTCACAAAAAATCCTCGACTGAGAGTCTCCTACATTTTATGTCCTCAAATCTAAACCTCAACTGGCAGATTCTGGCCAGGCTGGGGGTTAACTCAGGACTCAGAGAAACTGCTCCACCAGAGGCTCTGATGAAGGGATCAGTCAGGAATTCATAAAGTATTTATTTAGCTGCCAAAAGCACCCCCACCCTCCCTTTCTTGTATGTTAGAATTGATGCAAAGTTTCCGAGACAAGCCTGCGATTGCGGCTGTCACCAAACAATGCCATATTTCTTTTCTTCTCTTAAATTCTAGGGATCATTCCCTGTAAGAGGGCAATTTGTCTGTCAGGCAGGCAAAACAGGGGCCGCTCCCTGCCCTCATTAAACTGACAGCACGGTTATTAGCAGAAAACGAAGCCAGCCCGCCATGAAGCTAGCCACTGTTTTATGGCGAGCGCCAGGGAGATATTTTCAGTAATTAATTTGATAAATATATTAATTATGAATTGAGTTGACAGTACAATCAGATTGTCAGCCTTCCAGACAGCCTCTTGTGATAAGTAGCTCTGTGATGAAGTGGTTGGATTTCAAGCCTGTCATCCTGCAGGGCAGTCCCTTATCACCCGTCTGCCCATTCACTCTGTAATTTCCTGCGCATTGTAATTAAATGGTAGCTTTCTGATTGGAAGTGACTCCTCAAACTTAATCTCTCTTTCTCTCTGAGCTTGGTGGGGGAGGGGTACAAAAAGCCCTTTGTTTCAGGGCATTTTTTATGTTAAGAAGCAGTTTTGCTCCCCTACTCCTTTAAATGAACCTATCTGGTCCTGAAGGTCACAAAGGAGGAAGAAGCCTTATTCGGTGGCTTTGGAGTCTTGCGGGGGGCCACGCTGCAGTGAGGGGTGGGTGACCCGGCTAGGGGCAGCCCCATGTCTGTTCCTGCTGCCTTCCGTCTCTGCCACCTTGGGAAGGTCACCACTCCTCTCTGGACCTGTTTCTTCAGCCAGAAAAAGAAAGAGCTGCCAAAATGATCACAAGTGTTCCCCCCAGGCCTGAAATTCCGGGCTCTTGAGGATGGAGCAGCTCTGCAGACTCCCTGGCCCTGGAGTCCTGGGGAAGGGGAGGGAAGGAGAAGCGAGCCAAGTGTCAGCTGTATTTCTCCAGGACAGGGAGTCATTCAGGGAGTCCCTTGCCGGCACTTTTTTTTTTCCTTTTGATGAAATTAATTATGAACACCGCCTGGGGTCATTTGACTCCGGAGATACATGTCAAGATAAAATATTTCAGAAACACTTATATTTAATAATTTAATATGGTGGTTCGCATTTGGGTGCAACAAAGGGAATTATTGGTAATTGCAAATTTTAAAGAGGCAGGTCAAAGCCCAGCAAAGTATATGGGATCATGGGACAAAAATCAGGAAGGATGGCAGAGGGTTTTGTTCAGCAAGACCCAAGGGCCTGAGGTTAGGATAAGGAGTGGTGGGGTCATTCATGTGCTTTGTAAAGAAGTCAACTTCTGAAACCCTCTTAAGGGGCAGTGCTTGGAATCTCAACTGGAAGAAGAAAGAGAGCAAGTTTGGAGTGTTAGGAAGTCTGTGATTTGAGACTCAGAGAGGCCCAGGGCTGCACTGCAACCAGGCAGGCCATGCAAGAAAGGTGCAAGACCCCAGACAAGCTTGACCTCCCAGCCAGCCAGTGTCCCCGGGTCATGGGGCTTTGTGGAAAGAATAATAGCTTTGCATCAGGTAACCCTAGGTTCCAAATTCAGCTGCCACTGGCCTAATATGGCTCTGTCAAACTACCTGCCTCAGATTTGAAGTGAAGGTTACATGAAATAATGCATGGAAGGTGCCTTCCAGAGCAACTCAGATGCCGCGGAAGCCAGATAGTTAGCTATTGCTTTGCAAATAATAAAATCTCCTTGAAGGTAGGTGATGCAATTGTCTTTGTTTTATCGAAGGAGGGCTGAGGCACAGAGAGGTTAAGTAACTTACCCAAATTTACCCAGCTAGTTTGTGGCAAAATTGGGATTTGAACCCAAACCGCCTGGCTCCAGGGTCTGGGCTGCCCCTACGGGAGAAGGTGAAACTGCAGTATGCTAGAATGGACCAGGAAAAGAGTCCATGGTCCATTTCACCTGGTGGGGGAAGACATCTGCAATCCGCCCATGGCCCCCGAGGCTGCTCTGGAGAGGAGACGCTGTCACGTCCTTTGTTCTGTCTGCAGTGACAGGTGACACCGTGCTGGCCACTCAGAGGGCTTGCTCCTCTGGCTTTGGACTCTTGTGGATATGGAAAGGGCAGTGGCCTGGAGGTCAGGAGGCCACATTCTAGGTGACTGTGGGCAAGTTGAGCTCCCTTTCTGGGCTCAGTTTTTCCTCAAGACTCTTTATGATCTGACTGGCTCAATTCTCACCACTTCCCACGTCCCCCCTACCCCCTTATGCCTTCCTCCTAACTCATTCTGCTGGAAAACTGTGGTGCTTACCAAATATCCATGAACCTACCGCCCGCATTTCCCAGCATTTCCTGCAGTTAGGTTGGGTCATATGACTAGCTCTGGCCAATGGGTGATGGGAGAAAGTGACCCATGACACTTTCAAGCCGAGGCAGTTGAGAGCTGTGTGTCCCTAGCCCCTGCCACAGAAGCCTCAAAGCCCATGACATGTTTCAGGTGGACGAGGGCCACCAGACCAAACTAAGAAGGAAGACCTTGCTGTGCGGAGCCACTGAGATTTGGGGATTTCTCTGTAACCGCTCCCGGCCTGAGCTTCCTTGACTGGGTCTCAACAGAACTTTTGCCCATTCTCTGGGTAGCTGAGTCCATCCCTGCCTCTGGGCCTTTGTACAGGCCATTTCCTGAACGCTTTTCCCCTCCTGCGGTTGGCAAACTCCTTCCCCCTTCAGCCTCAGCTTTCTTCTGTGCTGTGTGGCTTCTCCGGCCGACCATGGCCGAGTTCCTCGTACTCTTCCCAGGATTACTGCAGAGAAACATTCCTGCCCCTGGTTCATGCGTAACTACACTGGTGCTCTCTGTTATGTGCCTGTCTCCCCTAGTAATTTGGGATGTCCACAAGGGCAAGGCCCATGTCCTCTCCCTCTTCATAGCCTTAGGGTTTTACCCAGTGCTGGGTGTATATCAAGGGCTCAGTTAATATTTATTGCACGAATGAATGAATGAATGAGTGAACGAATGAATGAACAACTGGCATTGGGGTCCTTGGTGGCTTTGCTCTCTGAGCCTTGCCTGCCTCCCTTGTTCCCTTGTTAGGATATTCCACATTCGTGGCTGAGCATGTGGAGCCTGGTATAATGAAGTAACTCCCAACAAGGTCACAGACAAATGGAATTTAGCCCTGCTCTTTAGCCAACTTAGCTTGTGGCTTTGGGAAAATCACTCCTTCAGGGTCTCTTGCTTCCTCATCTCTAAGGTGCACCAAAACATCTTGCCCAGGGAGCTGCTTGGATGGGTGCTCGTGCAGCATGGGGGTTCTCTGATGGTCAGGACTGCAAGCAGGAGTGGGTTCAGTCTGTTTCTTTCCAGTGGGGTGAGCTGGGCGGTCCCATCTCTGCTCTGATTTTTTGTTCTCTCAATCTTCAGTGTGAAGGTGCCGCACTCAGTCACTGGCAGCATTGTTGGCAAAAGCCACTGTGGCCACAGTCTACAGCTGGGCCATATTTAAACTCAGCTTCCTTATGAAACCCAAGCACCTTACTGAAACATTCACAGCTCTTGTCAATCACCTAGAAATCATGGGTTCCACCTCGAGCAGAGGATAAAAGCCATAGCATCGAAGATCAGTGTTCAGATGCATGAGCCAGGAAGCCCCTTGTTAGGGCTCCCCCTGCTAGGTTCCAGCACATTAAAAAGTCCACCAGCACATTAAAAAAAAAAACACCTGAAAGGTATACAAGCTTTGTTTGCTGTCACTGGAGGCAAAGCCAACACATAACATGCACATATAAATAATCAGGACAAAGTTTTGAAACGAAGTAAGAAAATTATCACTCATGTTAGAAATTGTTTCTATTCATGTTTCTTCCATGAACAAATGCACGCTTATTTTTTCCCAAAGTTCCAGATTGCTGCCCGTTTCTTAACTTTTCAAAGAAAACTTAAGTACTTTGAGCACAACCAGAGTTGAATATTTTCCTTTGTCAGATCCTACTTGAATCTATATTTTAACATGTTCCCATTATATTTCAAAGAGTAGGCATGATTGCTCTTGAAAAAAAAGTAAGACCAAAGACAGGGTATTGTCTATTATCCCATCCTCCACCCCAGAAATGTTCTCATCAGAGCTAGCTGGGTGTCATTGATTAAATCCTGAATGATGAATCGTAAGCTCCTTTATTTTATACCAGAAGCGACTGGTAAGTGGACGTAAATTGATTTTGGAGAGGATGCTAAGTGATAATCCTTCCCAGGTTTCCAGTAAAGAAAATATACCTATTTGAGGGAATTTTCAACTTGGGTTTGAACCTGCTGATGCCTTTCTGGAGTCCAAGTGGAAACTATGGTGCTTTTGTGTGCCTGTCAGACATCTTGCTTAATGCTGAGGGAGGAATGATAAATATGCAGAATGCTTTGATGTTAATACCAAACGGGCCTCCAAAGGAGTGGAGTTGAAGGCAGTTGACACTGCAGTTTTCATCCCTCGGCAGGGATCGAACGGATGCTTGAAAATAAATGGCACCTGTGGGGAAAGTGCCCTATCCCTCATTATGTCTTCGGAGCCTCTGGTCCCCACATCTGCTGGAGGGCCCTGGGCTCAGTGCTCTGCCTGGCAGGAAGATGTGAATGCGGGCAGGGGATAAAAGACAGTGGTTCACTTTGTTTTATTTTGTTTGCCAGGAAGCCTTTCTGATGAGCCTAAATAACCATCACTAAAAGATCCATGTGAAATGGAGGCTAATCTTCTGCAGTCAGGGATATGAAAGGAGAGGATCCTCTAGAAATGCAGAGACAACTCCTCTTGGCTGAGTTCCTTTCCCCATGGGACCTCAGTTTCCCCATCTGTGAAATGAGGGGGTTTTGTAGGTGATCTCTAAGATGCTGTTATTTGCCATTAGCTAAGAAGATGAAGTATCATACGGTCCCTTACAGTGGGGATAGGCAGCTTGTGTGGGGTCAGGACTGTCCCTTACGGTGAGGATGGGCAGGTTTTGTGGGGGGAGGACTGTCCCTTATGGTGGGGGTGAGCAGCTTGCATGGTGTCAGGACTGGTTTCTTTGGAGGCATCTGTCTCAGCCCCCCTCAAGGTTAACCTCACTTCCTCGTGGGACTGGTGAGTGGAAAAGCCAGAGGGTGGGGAATCAGGGCCTTCTAGGGTGCCAAAGACCCTGTGCAGAGGTCGTCTGCTGTGTGGGGGCTCTAGGGTTCTCTCCTTTATCCAGGGAAGCTCTTCAGCACTGGGGAAGGAGAAGGTTTGGGGAAGGGAAGGCCAGCCCAGCATTCAGGAGCCCAGATCCATGGTACTTACAAACCCTCTGTGTGCACCTGCCCCATGTGCTCAACATGACATTCAGGGCCATGCCTCCACTTGTCCTGCCTCCTGGTCTGGGCTGTCTTATGACTTTCAGGGGCCCTAGACACTTTTGTCTTCAGAAACCCTTTCTCCATAAAAAAATTAACATTTTATTTTGCAACTGCATTTGTCTAAAGATGAATATAATCCAGGCTTGATGTGTTATTATGCATTCATTATTCTTTTATTTCTTTCTTTCTTTGAATTTAAGATAAATAAAAATGAAAACATTTTCATGGATCCTTAAAGATTGTCCTGAGCCCTGTGCCTGATGAATATGTGGACTCTGCTCACCAAACTCCCTGTGAAGTCCCACCCCTTTAGAAGCTGCAAACCCACTCTTCAGATTTGCATTCCCAATAACTAAACCCTGCCCAGTACACCCCAGAGGAGCAGAAGAGGATGGGAACTGTTTGCTGAGCTGTGTATATGAACTCAGCTGGGAGGGAAGCTTGGGCCATCCTGGCGTCAGAGGATAGCCCGGCCCAGGCGGCAGGCAGCCTGATGCCGTGGGACAGTGTGTGGTTTGGGGTCAGGAACACTTGGACTCTCACCTCCACCACCCCTTTCTATCTGAATGACTTGGGCCTCAGTTTTTTAGTCTGTAAAATGGGACTAATGCCACTTTGACCACAGGTTTCCTGAGGCACATGGCACTGGATTAGTGGGAGCTCTTGTTGGAATGTCACATGTATTGTGACCACAGGATTCCTATTTTCCAGAAAGCCTCAACATCCATTTGTTCCTATGGTCTCATAAGTACATTCACGCTTGGCAGACCACGAGGCCCAGTTCTTGCTTCAGGAATAACAAACCAGTAACTGCCTAGCCGGGTTTGATAGCAAAGATGCAACAGGGCTATTTTTGCTTTTCTTTCTTCAACAAGAGATTTTCCAGGCAAGTCAACTGGAAATGATTGTGTGAGGGAATTGAAGCTCTGGGGGCCCTTGCGGAATTCTTTCTGTTAGTTCACTGGCAACAAACTTTTTGTAAGTTGGCCAATCTTCGCCCTAAAGACACTATGCGCAACTCAGCCCTGAATCAAACTAACGGGAGTTCTGAAGGCTCCTGTAATTTCATGTTGAAACAATGTCTTAAATTAATATTTTCTTTAGTTCAAAAGGCTGCCTCGCCTTTGGCTGAGTGTTCTTGCTGCAGGGAACCAGGGAGTGACCCTGGCCAGAAGTCCCCATGACGAGGGGACAAAAGCCCCATGCACACATCAATAACGAAAAAATATCTCACCCGGAGGCATTAGTCACCAAAAATGTTTTACACCAGTTGAGCACAAAAATCAATTCTAAAGTGCAGTATATCATAGTCCATAAATTACATGTGTTTGATCAAAACAGTGACAGAAAAGACCAGAGGTGAAGACCAAGAAACTTTCCATTGAAAGAGGGGACTGCAGATCCACCCAGGACTGTCACACTTGGGGGTGGACACCAGCAGCCTAGGGGGCCCCCAGCATGTTCCACCAGGGAACACATTCCTGCCTGCACCCCTGGACCAGAATTAAGGTGAGAACAAATGAAATGGGAAGACCAAGGGGGGATGAGCACGGGGCTCAGGCTTCACCTGCATGGCTTTATGCTACACAGAGAGCTCCTGCATGCAGGGCGGTCCCCAGAACCTGCTCAGCCAGTGGGCCTTGTGCTCCTACCTGGACTCAAGGTTAATGGCAAGGAAAGGCATCTGAGTCTCCGCTACTCCCCTCCCCCAAGGCTTTCTAATGAGGGGTGCCCAGTTTTTAGACATACATTGCAGGAAGGGCAGATGCTGTTGAGTAGAACATAGCTTTCCCACATGGGAAGCCACCAGAGGTGGGGAGGGTGGGCCTGGAAAGTCCTTGACACAGGCCCCAAAACCAACGTGCTTTCTAGGTAACTAATGGGGACCCCTTCCCATGACACTTTCCCAGGAGCAGTCACCCCCCTCTCCACTCTTTGCTGTCCCAAGTCAGAGGTGCTGCTGATGTGGGTTCCTGGAGCCAGCACCCAGGGCTCCCCAGGCTCCCTGAGTGCCTTCTCCACCTGCCTGACTGCTGCTAACCCCTATCCCAGGCTCCAACAGATGCTAGGCTTGGAGGTTTGAGCCCCACACCATCTTGCCATTGCCCTCCACCTCCATGGTGGCTTGTTCCAGCCAGTGCAGCCCATTCAGTGGCACTGTCATGCCTGGTGAAAGCGAGAGGCAGCCCTTGCTGAGAAGCAGACCGTGTGCTGTCTGTGCACCAAATACTCTCCAGCACCTCATTCACTGCCCAAGGGCTCATTCAATTCCAAAGCCAGAATAAGCCTTGGAGGTTGTCTAATCTGACCCATTCATTGCACAGAGGGGGAAACTGAGGCCCAACATAGGCAATGACTATCCATGGATCCAGCTTGAGGCAACTCTAGGATTAGACTTGGGCAGCCTGAGTCCTCTGGCTGTTGTCCTCCTGGCGCTGTTCTCCCCTTCCCAGGGGCACATGGGCCGGTGGGGATGGCTGCTAGCTCGCCTCCTGCTGGGTGGTGGGGAGACTACACATAACCACCCAGAATCCCATCCCTTCCTATTTTCAGCCAAAGAGATTCCAACCAAGAAGCTGCCTCCACAAGGGGGTGGAGATTTCCATCAGTTGCCATTTCCCCTGAGTGCAAACCCAGCTCTGTTCTGTACTGAGCAGGATATTAAGAGGAGCTCACTGAGCAATAAATAGAATGTAACCTGCTTCCTAGCCTGAGGGTCTCTTAAGTTGGGCTTCCTATCCAAATGGTGACTAACTCTGGGCTAGGTGGAGTCTCTGTCTCATTTGAGGGAGAGGAAATTGGGGGTTGGAAAATCCATCACATATCCCAATTTATAGTGCAGCTGCTGCAGCCGTCAACCTAACCAGCTCAGAGCTTGACCATGCAGGGCCCCAGACACCAGAAAATGTGTGGTCTCTTTCAAGTGAACTGTGGCGGAATCAAGAACTTTGCTGCCTGCCTCTCTTCACTGAATGGCATTACTCCCTGCTTCACAGGCCCCTGAAAGCCTCCAGGCCTGCCAAGGGTGGCTTTGCATGGACAAGCACAGAGGGAGACGTGTCACCCTCCCTGTGTCTTCTGTACAAGGGCCCAGGTTGCCAGGCCTGTGCTGGAAACACGCTCTGTAGAGAGCATGACCCAGATTTTGTCTTGAGGGACCTGAATTCTCAACAGAGGAGCCTGATGGGTAAACAAGATAGGGTCTTAACATTTGCAACTCTTCTGTGTGGCAGGTATTTTCTTCCCATTTTATTTCTTCATCTACTCATTCAATCAATATTTATTAGGCACCATTATGTGACATGTGCTGGGCTGAATCCCAGTGATGGAGCCTCCTTCCTACCTCCCCTGTGCTCCAGCTCCACACCAAGTGCATATCCTCTGAGCCTGGCAAAGCCCTCCTCTCTCCAGGCTTTCACAGCCACTGACTCCCTTTATTGGACCACTTTTTGTCCTCTCCACCACACTTCCCCACTTGGCAACTGGAAATCACTGTTTTGAGACCCATCTTGAAAATCCCTTCTTGTATACTATGGTGGATGTCCTGGCAGAAGCATGCTCCCTGGCTATCTCTCTTCTCTGAATGACATTATCCCCTGCAAGATCAAGCACTCATGGTGTTGTTTTGTGATTATTTACTTATGTTTTTATTTTCTATTTTTTTTTTTTTGAGACAGAGTCTCGCTCTGGCACCCAGGCTGGAGTGCAGTGGTGTGATCTCAGCTCACTGCAAGTTCCACCTCCCGGGTTCACGCCTTTCTACTGCCTCAGTCTCCCGAGTCGCTGGGACTACAGGCACCCACCGCCATGCTTGGCTATTTTTTTTGTATTTTTTAGTAGAGATGGGGTTTCACCATGTTAGCCAGGATGGTCTCGATCTCCTGACCTCGCGATCCGCCCATCTCGGCCTCCCAAAGTGGATTCTTTACTTATAAACCTGCCTCCCCCTACGAGCCTGTGATAGCTGGGACTGCACCTTGAGCCATCTTTATATTCCCAACACTCAGAACAGAGCCGTGCACTCAGCAGTTTCTTTATCCATGTGACTGTTGAATTGAATGTCCTATTGCACACCAGAACCCTAAACCCTCACCTCCTTCTGCTCCAGTGTGCAACCACATCCAAATTCAGTGTGTCAATGAGATAGACATCTGCTTAAAAGTAAGATGAGTGTGTGTCAGTGGGGGGCAATAGAAGTGGGGAATTGAGAAGGAAAGAGAACCCAGAGCCAAAGACCCCACAGAACCCAGGCCCTGTGACTCCTGAGTACCTCAAATCCATGGAAAGAAAAAGTTCTGAGGGCCTCCTGGCTCCACACCTCCTGCACAGCTGAAGCCAGCTAGGGAGGTGGCAGCTCTCTCTCACCTGTCTGAAATTCAGAACCTCATTAAGACGAGCACCACTTCCACCCCACGTGTTCCTGGTGTCTGCTGGAACCCCTCACTGACAGCGCTTAGGTCCAGAAGAACTCGAAAATGCTTAATTGGTTAAATGAATGAGTGACTGATTAAGGAATAAAATCCAACCTGAAACAGTTGACAAAAGTAAAATGATGACTCTGTCATGTAATCATATAGGAAGATTAATGCACAGACATCTGTGGAGCCTCAGGATTTCAGGAACGGGTCAAACCATAGATGCTGCCAAGCTCTCATTTTAAGGCCATGGAATCTAAAGTCCGGGGAGCCTGTGACATTTCCCCAAAACACAAAGTCAAGTTCATTAATTTATTTAATATTTGTTGAAGGTCTGTTATGACCAGTCACCCTTTTGCATATTTGGCATACAACAGTGAATAAAACACAAAAAAATTCAGGTTCTCACAGAGCTTCCATTCCAGCTGGGAGAGAGAGACCATAAACAATAAACATAGTAAACCACATAGCATGTTAGAAGGTGATCAATATAATGGGGAAAAAATAGACCAAGGTAAGGGGTCCAGGAATGTGTTGTTGGGGTCGATATTACATATTGTAATTTGCACAGAGTGGCTGTTTAAAAAGACAGGGTAGAATAAAGATTTTTAAAGGAAGTGAGAGAATATGGAATTTTTACCTTGCAGATATATTTTGAATATTCAGTGAAATAATGTATGTGCTCACCAGGCAGCAAGAGCTCAGCAAATGGTGGCTGCTCTGGAAATTATTGTCATCACTATCACCCTCATCGACATCATCAGCCTTATTGTCATCATCATCAACCTCATCAATGTCATCATCAGCCTCATCAATGTCATCATCAACCTCATCAATGTCATCATCAACCCTTTGTCATCATCATAATCCACCTTGCTGTTTTCCTCCTCGTTGACATCATTATCCTCATCCTCCTCATCAGCACCATCAATAGCATTATTTTTATTTTTTATTCTTCTACCTGTAAGAGTTTCTTTTCCTCCTTCTTATTGTTTTCCTCTTGGGATGACTAGTGGTGAAGGAAGTGTCAGAGGCAATGACCTCACAGCTGTCGTTGCCATGGGTGACACCTCCCAGAAAGACCTTACTGGAACTTTCAGTCCAAAGGAGTTTCTGCTGCTCCAGGATGGAGGACATGTTCAAGAACTGTGGAGCGTCTGAGATTTTATCCTACTTTTAAGTTTATGATGTGGTCTGCCAGTTTTTTGTATGCTGGCAGAAGGCACAAGACTCCTGGGTCAGGGACAAAGGATAAGTTATTATTCAGAACAATAGCAGTAGTCAGAGTATCAGCGTTGACACCAGTTCTGTAAGCTCTAACTCCCACAGGGCAATGTAATGTGGGCCAGGTGATGTCTTGCACAGGTAATGGGTTGCATTTCAAGAGAAGAACACCAAGCTTTGAGAACCTGGAGCTTTTATAATAGACAATAAGCCTGCCTGAACTTTGCCTTCTAGGAAGACATTATTTTATTATACTAGTCCGTTAATAAATCTACCCTTTGCTCTGGACAGAGACACTATATCTTCCAAGACTGTTTGCAATGCAAACATCCTTGAAAACATAGTCTGGAACAAAGGCAGTCTGTGTCTCTAATCTCAAGACATGAGAAACACAAGAGACCCAGGGATAATTAAACAGAGACTTAAAGAATTAGCAAAGTTCGGGTGTGGTGGCTCATGTCTGTAATCCCAGCCCTTTGGGAGGCTGAGACCAGAGGATCACTTTAGTCCAGGAGTTCAAGACCAGCCTGGGCAACATGGCGAAACCCTGTCTCTACAAAAAAGTACAGGAATTAGCCAGGCTTGGTGGTGGCTTGCACTTGTAGTCCCAGGTACTCAGGAGGCTGAAGTGGGAGGATCGCTTGAGCCTGGGAGGTGGTGGTTGTGGTGAGCCAAGATCTCACCACTGCACTTCAGCCTGAGTGACAGAGTGAGACCCTGCCTCAAAAAAAAAAAAAAAAAAATTTTTTTTAAAGAATTAGCAAAAAAGTATGTGACAGAATCATTATTCATTTGGTGTTTATTGGTTGTTTAGGAACTCTGGGATGGGTAAGAATCCCGGCTCATCACTTAGGGACTGCTGTGTTTCTGCCATCTCAGGGAGTCTGTTTAGTTCTCAGCTCTGGTAGTCTTGGCTTTGATCCCTAGCTCTTCCACTTTTCCAAGAGTGTAACCAGGCAATTTGCTTTGCCTACTTCCTTATCCTTTTGTTAAAAATAATTTTTTTGTGTGTGTGTGATGGTGTCTCACTCTGTCACCCAGGCTGGAGTGCAGTGAGATCGCGGATCACCACAACATCTGCCTCCTGGCTTCAAGTGATGGTCCTGCCTCAGCCTCCCAAGTAGCTAGGACTACAGATGCACAGCACCATGCCCGGCTAATTTTTGTAATTTTAGTGGAAACAGGGTTTCACTGTGTTGGCCAGGCTGATCTCGAACTCCTGATCTCAAGTGATCCACCTGCTTCAGCCTCCCAAAGTTCTGGGATTACAGGCATGAGCCACTGCGCCTGGCCTGTTTATCCTTAACGTGGGACTCACGATGGTACTCACTTTAGAAGGTTACTAGGAGGACCAAATTATATAATGTCTCAACAATGCTTAGCTCCATGCCTGGCACATGGCAAGGACTTGGTTGATGGTAAAGATGGTGGGGATGATGATTTTCCACAAGAAGAAACATGAGTTACACGAAACCAGCTGGAGATTGGTGGCGTCACCAGGTAATAAGCTGTGATCGGGTCCTCTGATGCTAGAGATGGAGATGGAGAGATTTTTTTTATCCTTCAATGTAGTGGTCACATTGGGCCTTTAGGATTGAACTCTGTTTCAGAATTTAATGTCCCAGGATTTGTTTACATATGTCTTCAGAAATCATGTCACACTGAAAGCCTCAATGAGAGTTCTTATTTTTTTTCTAGAAATCTCTATTAAAACCCCAAAGTTGAATCAGGGTATTATATAGCAAGTTGATATGTGTGCTACTAAGGATTAAATATGTCATGCAGACCCCAGTATAGACATATAGTTTCATAAACCATATATCCAGAAACCCTAAGAAAATAGAGATTCTACTTGTGTGAAAAGTCAATCAACTCAACATGCTAAATATTTCCTGTGTGTCTGTCATGAGCCAGGCAGTGAATGTGATGGACTGTACAGTGCATCCCCAGTGTGCATGACGCAGGCTCTCAGGGAGCTTGGAAACGCCCTGGACCTGTAATTCATATGGAATGTAGAATGCAAATGACTAGAGAGGCTAAACAAGAAGATATACAGAGAGAGAAAGAATGAGAATAAGAATATCATAAGGAGATCATGAATGGCATCCTGAAGGTGCAGGCAGAGGGGCATTTGGCAGGGCCTTGAAGAACATGGTGAATTACAAAAAGCCAAGTCTTAGAGCTGATCTGGATTTTAATCCCAACTCCACCTTTGTGACCTTGGACAAATGATTTAACCTTTAGCTTCTCTTGTGCTTTTTTCCCCATTTGTAAAAAGAAGATGTTAAAACCAATCTTGTGGGACCTTGTAAGGGTCAGTGACTAAAATGGTTTGCATGCTTGGCAAGCACTGGGATCAATAAATGGTATTAAAATCATTGTGAGAAAGAGTCTTAGGTGGGGTTCCCGGGAAGCATACTGTCAGATGCTTGGGAAAAACACCTGTGGGCTACTGGAGGATGCTGAATCGGGCAGATGGAGGAACTGCACTGTGCTGCAGTCACGACAGAGGACTCAGTTCATGGCAGGGAGCTCTGGAGCTGGGGAGCCCTCCAAAGTGTTCCTGAATTGAGGCAAAGGAGCTGGGTCTTGTGCCACCTTATCAGCCAGTTTCTGGATGGGAACTGCCCCCGTGGACAGGATGTAACTCTGGGCAAGGCAGTTCCCTTGGCAGAGGGCAAGTCCAGGAGAGGGCCTCAGCTGTGAGCTGTCAGCAGCCAACACTCCTAGAATCCAAAGGAATGAATGCCTTGGTCCTGAAGGAGGACCTAGACAGCACACCACAGTGTCCACTACAGCAGGTGAAGCTCAGTACATTAGAATGAGATCCATCTCTTCCAGGTATTCTATTACTTCCTCTGAGGCCTGGGCCTGACTGAAATTCAGAGATGCCTTCACCATTAGTAAGAGGAAGCTTTGCTCTGCTCCCTGAAGATAGCTCTGGGTGGCTCTGGCCTCATTCTGCATTCAGGACCTCCTCACTTACCAGTGCTCCTGAAGAAAAGTGCGCCAGCCTTTTCTGCTTCCTCCCTACCTTTATTCTTCCTTGTGACCTTTTTACTTTCTTGAAAGGATCAAACAGTAGATATCAAATAGCCCAGTGCTACTTCTCAAAGAGAAGTAGAGAATCCCTAGAAAGGCCTTGAAATCACATGAGCTCAATTGCAGGTCCCATTTCCAGGGCTGGGGCTGGCAGGAGTTACTGGCCTCATCTAGATGGTCCAAGGAAAGAGTTGTACAATGACCTGCACAATTAAGGCAGTGTTTGAAGCCAGCCTGGGCTAGCTCTGAATTTGACTTGTTACATCACCCAAGGCTCCTGGACAGTTCCTTGCTTTCTGTAAGTACACAACCTTCTTCCCCATTTCTCTCTCTGCCACTGACATTTAGAAATTTGCACTCTTCCCCTCCTACCTAACTGATACAGGGCTCAGCGGAATTCCAGGCTTCAGGCTAGTCTACCCAGTTATACCACCTTTATTTGCGTGGAATGTAAAGAGAAGTCCACTGACTGCTATTAATAATGAAACAAAGTTATCCTGGAGATACTGCAGTTTCTGGCCCCACCCAAGGCAAAAGAACCAATGAGGACTTTTTAAAAACATTAATTTTTATGGGTACATAGTAAAAGACTTTTAAAAAATGAAAATCAACCCATTGTTAGCTTTGATTTTGTGGGTACCAAAGTCTAAGGTGTGTTGGGTTTTTACTCAGTCTGAACGAGGATTTTTTGCAGTTTCCCCTTTCTAACACCATTGCATTAATATTTAGCAATTTGTACTAAGGTAGAAACTGTCAATTAAGGGTAGTTCTTTTTTTCTTTTCTTTTTTCTTTCTTTTTTCTTTTTTTTTTTGAGATGGAATCTTGCTCTGTCACCCAGGCTGGAGTACAATGGCGTGATCTCAGCTTACTGCGACCGTCTACCTCCTGGGTTTGAGAGATTCTTCTGCCTCAGTCTCCCAAGTAGCTTGGACTACAGGCATGCGTCACCATGCCTGGCTAATTTTTATATTTTGGGTAGAGACAGGGTTTCACCTTATGGCCAGGCTGGTCTCGAACTCCTGACCTTAGGTGATCCACCACCTCAGCCTCCCAAAGTGCTGGGATTACAGGCGTGAGCCACCGCGCCCAGCCAGGGTAATTCATTAATAGTGAAATAATGCCAGCCTGGACCCAAGAAGAACTAAATCTCTCCCTCAGGACAAATTTTTGCTGCTCTTTATGGCAATTATCTTCAGAGTTAACAGTAGCTCTAAAATAAAGAAATTTCTCTATTAGAACCACCCCCAGATATTTCAGATACAGACCCCCAGTTGTGATTCTAAATGCAGAGACAGACATTGTTCCCCTTTATTTTTCCATGCCCTGGATAATTATTGATTAATGAAATTGGCAGCTGAATTACAGGGCTCCTAAAAAAGTGCTCGGAGTACATATGAATATTTAGCCTTAAGGATACTCCTTGTAGGGTTCTTTTCATGGCAAATATTGGAAACAACTTAGATACTCAATAACAGGAGATCTGTTGAATAAGCTGTGGCAGATATATTCATTAGAAGATTACGCAGCCACGAAAATGATATTGCAGAAGTATATTCCATGCCTTGAAAATCTCTACAGTATAGTATGTGCATATTTGTAAATATGTAAATATATATATATACTGTGGCTGTATAAATGAATACATGATCTTGGGAGAGACCTTGCACAATGTCATGGTCATTCTTCCTTGACAGTGAGATTGCTGGTGGTTCTATTTTCTTTTGCTCACCTTTTCATTCTAATTTTCAGCAATACACATATATTTCTTACATAATTAAGAAGTAAAAGTTATGAAATGAGTGCAGAGGAGGAAGAGGTCTCCTTCCTGTTGAAATGTGGGCTCTTGACATAAGGAGCACCCAGTTTTTATGTCCCAAAGCCCTAGCCCCTCATTATGACCACCGTGCCTCCCATGAGGTCCACAGCCAGCAGCACAAGGTGGCCACGTTTGTGTGTTATAGACAGGGATGGAAGTGTGGCAAAGGGCAAAGACGTTTAGATCTGCCTCTACCTTCCAGAGCGACAGTGGGAGGTGGTGACTTGTCCTCTCTGAAACTCCATTTCCTGGGACCCCAAACTTGGGGCACTTCTGGAGTTCTCCATGATTCTGAGCAGCTGGAACATCTCTTCCAGAGCCTCAGAGGGAGGGTGTCCTGGTGACTTTGCCCCCAGAGGCAATGCTACCCCATCCTGTGCTGCCGCAGTCCTTGAGGGGTGTGAATGCTGGGCACAGGACAGGACAGGACACCTACCCGAGACTGGCATGCCCTGTAGGGTCCCCAGCTCTCTGACATCCACAGAGGCCAGGTGCCAATCCCCCCATGGCCTGGTGTCCTCCTGAAGGCGTGCATGTGCTTCTGCTTTAGGGCACAGAATGGGGCGGGCGCCAGCCAGGGCTGGCGGAGGCGATGACAGCACTAGCTATCTGTAGATCTTGCTGCGGCTAAGGTTGCGTGGTTTGCAATTAGACGAGAGGTCTGGGGGCCTGGGAGATCATTTCCTTCAGCAGGTTATCATTTGGGCAAAATCAAGGGCTTGTCAGCCTTAGCGCATGCTCTGCCTGTTCCCTGTATGCACCCCCCTGCCCCTACCCAGGCAGCCCTGGCACTCTGTGCCCCAGAAACTCAGGCTGCCAGTTCTTCTGTGAGACCTCATGCCCTTGGTATTCTCTGAACGAACTGTGTTGTGCAATGGTCCCTTCCTGGAGACAGCCTCCCACAGTACTACTTTCCCCATTCCTGAGTCTAGTACTCCTCACCCCTCCCTCCCATCACATATCACAGTTTGTGATTATCCATTTATGTGTATGGCTGTTGTTCAGTTTCCTCCACTAGACTATAAGACTAAGTATTGTTCACACTTGTTTACCTAGCGCCTGGCACAGAGCCTGGCACACAGTAGGCTCTCAATAATGAAATGAATGAATGCATGCATGCATGATCAGCACACCGCAGCCATTAGGAACATTCTAACCTTCAGATTGGGACCAGCTCTCCTGGACATGAGTCCAGGTTCAGCAAATCAGCTATGTGTCCATGGGCAAGTTGACTGACTATTCTGAGATTGTTTTCCCATCTCTTCAATGTGGATGCAAATAGCTCTTTTCTCTCTCTCTCTTTTTTTTTTTTTTTTTTTTTGCCTGTCAGCTCATACCTAGCAAATAGCACTTTTATCATAGGGTTGTAATGAAGAGTCAATGAGATGAGGCCTGCAAAGCATCCGACACAGAGGGAGCCTACAATGAATGAGCATCTTTATTATTTTATCCTTTGAGCTTCTTCCAGCCAGAGCTGGAGGTCATCCTCGGTTATAAAATCTTTTTATTTCCTCGTAGATCTGGGCCTCTCCATCTGCCTGTGTGTCGCTTCTTCCTCCCCACTAGTGTTCCTGGGCTTAGGGGGCAGATGAGAAGAAAGCAGGCATCCCTCTGCTCTAAGAGGTTCTGTGACTGCAGGGGGAGAATTCAGTTTACTGGATACGACTTAGAACCTGTTGTGGATCTGTCGGCATTCTATCTGGGATGTCAGCGTGGGTGAGCAGAGAGGGGAGCCACTCCCACAAACCCCACCTTGTGGAACCCCAGGTATTGCAGGAAGTGTGGCTGTGGGTTGGCCCCTCCTGAAGCAGGCTTCATGCAGGGCTAACTGCTGTGGTTCAAGAAGGGATCCAGACAGGTAATTGTTTCGGTCTGGATGTCGCCATGGGCTGTCACCTCTAAGAGGGAAATCAGACATTGGAGAAACTTGATTCAGACACAGGTACACAAGGACACAGACATTGGCTTCTCTAGCCCATTAACAACTGGGTGCATTTAAGAGTCTGCATCAGGCTGGGTGCAGTAGCTCACACCTGTAATCCCAGCACTTTGGGAGGCTGAGACTGGAGGATTGCTTGAGGCCAGGAGTTTGAGATCAGCCTGGGCAACATAGAAAGACCCTGTTTCTACAAAACAACAACAATAAAGCAAAACAGTCTGCATCTAACTCCTGGATTCTGGTGCTACTCAGAGAGGTAGAGTGCCTGGCACATAGTCACACAGCTGCTGGGTGGCAGAGGCAGCGCTTCCAACCAGTCTGTGCTTCCAAAGCTTTCCCAAGTAACACTACCTCTATGATGGCTATTTCCACTCCGAGTTTACCTAGATGCCAGTTTTTTAAAAACATAATTTTTTTTATTTTTAAAATAATTTCAACTTTCATTTTAGATTCAGGGGGTACATGTCCAGGCTTAGTACCTGGGTATGTTGACTGGTGCTGAGATTCAGGGTATGGATCCCGACACCTAGGTAGTGAGCATAGTACCTCATAGGGAGCTTTTCAACCCCTGCCTGGCCCCTCCCGCTCTAGAGTTCCCCAGTGTGCATCGTTGTCATCTTTATGTTCATGTGTACTCAGTGTTTAGCTCCCTCTTATAAGTGAGAACATGCAGTATTTGGTTCTTGCATTAATTCACTTAGGATAATGACCTCCAGCGACATCCATGTTGTGCAAAGGACATGATTTTGTTCTTTTTAAGGCTGCATAGTATTCCATGGAATTGATGTACCACATTTTCTTTATCCAGTCCACCGTCAATGGGCACCTGGGTTGATTCCATGTCATTGCTATTGTGAATAGTGCTGCGATGAACATGCAAGTGCATTTGTCTTTATGGCAGAGTGATTTATTTTCCTTCGGGTATACACCTAGGCATGGGATTGCTGGGTCAAACAGTAGCTCTTGTAAGTTCTTTGAGAAATCTCCAAACTGCTTTCCACAGTGGCTGAGGATTACATTCCCACCAACAGTGTATAAGTGTTCCCTTTTCTCTGTGGCCTTGCCAGCATGTTATTTTTTGACTTTTTAATAAAAGTCATTCTGACTGGTGTGAGATGGTATCCCCTTGTGGTTTTGATTTGCATTTCTCTGATGATGAATATTTTTCATATGTTCGTTGGCTGCTTGTATGTCTTTTGAAAAGTGTCTGTTCATGTCCTGTGCCCATTTTTAAATGGGCTTATTTGTTTTTTGTTTGTTGATTTGTTTAAACTGAAAGCTAACAAACTAGTTCTGGTCTTAACCTCAACACTCAACCAATTGGACCTAATAGCTATCTACAGAGTATTGGATGTAATAGATATCTACAGAATATTCCACCCAACAACCACAGAATATACCCTCTCCTCTCTCATCTCACATGCAATATGTTCTAAGATTAACCACATGCTTCATCATAAAGGAAGTCTCAATAAATTTGAAAAAATTGAAATCATACCAAGTACACTCTTGAATTACATTGCAATAAAACATAGACCTCAGAATCAAGGAGATATCCCCAAACTACACAAATACATGGAAATTAAATAACTTACTCCCAAATAACTCCTGAGTGAACACAAAATTAAGGAAGAAATAAAAAAAATTGAAATTAATGAAAATAGGGACACAACTTACCAAAATCTCTAGGATGCAGCTAAAGCAGTATTAAGAGGAATATTTATAACACTAAATACCTTACCAAGATGTTAGAAAGATCTCAAATTAACAGTGTAACTTTGCACCTAGAGGAACTAGAACACAAGAACAAACCAATCCCCAAACTAGCAGAAGAAAAGAAATAACTAAAATTAGAGAAGAACTGAACAAAATTGACCTGCAAAAATCCATACAAAAGATAAATGAAACCAAGATTTGATGTTTTTAAAGAATAAACAAGATCAATATACCACTAACTAGATTTACAAAGAAAAAAAGATCCAAATAAGTGCCATCAGAAATGACAAAGATGATATTACAACTGATCCCACAGAAATAAAAAAGATCTTCAGAGACTATTTTGAATAACTCTATGCACACAAATTAGAAAACCTAGAGGAAATGGATTAATTCCTAGAAATGCACAACCTTCCAGGATTGAACTAGGAAAAAAATTGAAACCATGAACGGATCAATAACAAGTTCCAAAACTGAATCAGTAATAAAAAATCTACCAACCAAAAGAGTGTTCTGGACAAGAGTAATTTACAGCTGAACCCTACTAGAGGTATAAAGAACTGGTACCAATCCTACTGAAACTATTCCAAAAAATTGAGGAGGAGGGGCTCCTCTCTAACTCATTCTATGAAGCTGTCATCAGCCTGATACCAAAATCTGGCAGAGACACAATGAAATAAAACTTTAGGCCAGTATCTCTGTTGAACACAGACACAAAACTCCTCAACAAAATATTAGCAAAACGAATCCAGCAACATATCAAAAAGTCAAATCAAGTGGGTTTATTCCTGGGATGCAAAACTGGTTCAACAAGTCAATAAATGAGATTTACCACATAAAAAGAATAAAAAGCCATATGATCATCTCAATAGATGTAGAAAAGGCTTTTGATAAAATCCAACATCGCTTTATAACAAAAACTCTCAACAGATTAGGCATTGAAGGAACATACCTCAAAATAATAAGAACCACCTATAACAAACCCACAGCTGACATCATACTGAACAGGCCAAAGGTGGAACCATTCCCTTGAGAACTGGAACAAGACAAGAATGCCCACTTTCACCACTCCCATTCAACATAATACTGAACATTTTAACCAGAGCAATCAGGCAGGAGAAAGAAATAAATGGCGTCCAAATAGTAAAAGAAGAATTCAAACTATCTTTTTTTGCTGACAACATGATTCTGTACTTAGAAAATTCTAAAGACTCTGCCGAAAGGCTCCTTGAACTGATAAATGACTTCAATAAAGTTTTTAGATACAAAATCAATGTACAAAAATCAGTAGCATTTCTGTACATCAATAACATTCAAGCTGAGAATCCAATCAAACTTTGTTTGATTTTTTGTGGTTATTTGCAATAACCACAAAACATTGAAATACCTAGGAATACAGCCAACCAAGGAGGTTGTGTGCAAGGAGAACTATAAAACACTGCTGAAAGAAATCAGAGATGACACATATAAATGGAAAAAAAATCCATGCTCATGGATTGAAAGAATAAATATTGTTAAAATGGTCATAGTGCTCAAAACAATTTACAGATACAACATTATTCCTATCAAACTATGAATGTCATTTTTCACATAATTAGAAAAAAATTCTAAAATTTATATGGAACCAAAATAGAGCCCAAATAGCCAAAACAATTCTAAGCAAAAAGAACAAAGTCACAGGCATCACAGTATACAACTTTAAAGTATGCTATAAGGCTACAGTAAGCAAAACAGCATGGTATTGGTATAAAAATAGACCTGTAGACCAACAGAACAGAAAAGACAATCCAGAACTAAAGCCGCATACTTACAACCATTTGATCTTTGACAAAGTTGACAAAAACAAACAACGGGGAAAGGACTCCCTGTTTAATAAATAGTGCTGGGATAACGGCTAGCCATAAGCAGAAAATGAAACTGAACCCCTACCTTTCACCAAATATAAAAATTAACTCAAGATGGATTAAAGATTTAAATGTAAGACCTCACACTATAAAAATCCTGGAAGAAAACCTAGGAAATACCCTTCTTGACATTGACCTTGGAAAATAATTTTTGGCTAAGTCCCTGAAAGCAATTGCAACTAAAACAAAAATTGACAAGTGGGACCTAATTAAACTAAAGGGCTTCTGCATGGCAAAAGAAATTTAAAGTAAACAGAAAACTCCTGAATGGGCGAAAATATTTGCAAACTGTGCATCTGATAAAGGTCTAATATCCAGGATCTATAAGGAACTTAAATCAATAAGTTGGATGCCAGTTTTAAGGGCTTACAGCTGTAAGTTCCTATGTTCAGTCACCAAGTTTTCAACACCAGGTTCTGGCCAAAGTGCCGCAAATATGAAGATGAACAAGTCTGACAAAATCTGGCTAGGTTGGTAAAATTTTCTAGGGAAGTCACAAGGCAGGGGAGGTAGGGGTGGGGTGTGTAAAAAAGGTGGAAGATAAGGGTTATGTCATTAAGTACGTTTATCCAGGTCCAGTGTAGCCTCTAATTCCAAGTCTTTCATGATAAGGGCTGTTTTCTAACTGTTGTACAGAGATGATATCCCTTCAGAGGCAACTTTATCATTGCTGCATGCAAGAAGAGATAGATCAGCTAGCCCTTTCTGAAACTACGAGAATCTTGGTTTACTAGAAAAACTATATTCAAGTAAAATACTATGTCACTTACAGGTACTTACAATTCTATGTGTCTGATATTTTATCTCAATTTTATTCATTTATTTTTTCAGTGAGTATGTATTGAGCATCTGCTTCTTGCTATACACCGTGCTAGCAGCTAGGGATACAGATGTGAGCAAAAATCAAACAGCATCACACCTATCCTTATAGGACTTAGAGTGGAGAGACACATTAAAGAAACACACAAGCCAGTGTGTTAATTATAACAGAGAAACCAGGAATTTGATCTAAACAGGGGGAAGGAGGCTTCCTTGCAGAGCAAACATGGAGCTGAAGTCTGGAGGCTGAGTAGGATGTAACTGGGCAAAGAGGGGAGGGCAGAGCATTCCAGGTAGGAGGTGGGCTGTGGAAAGGTCATGGGGCAGAGACAGTGCATGTTAGGATCTGTGAGAAGGCCAGGAGAGAGAAGTAGAGAGGAGGGGGCAGTGCAAGAAGAGGCAGGACAACCCAGCAGGGAGTTTTGTTTTCATCCTTAGAAAAATGAGAAGCGACTGGGAACCATGGGTCATGCTTGTAATTCCAGCACTTTGGAAGCTGAGGCAGGCAGATCACGAGGTAAGGAGTTCGAGACCAGCCTGGCCAACACAGTGAAACCCCATCTCTACTAAAAATGCAAAAATTAGCTGGGCATGGTGGCAGGTGCCTGTAATCCCAAATATTTGGGAGCCTGGGGAAGGAGAATTGCTTGAACCCAGGGGGTGGAGGTTGAAGTGAGCCGAGATCATGCCACTGCACTGCAGCCTGGGCAACAGTGCAAGATTCCGTCTCAATAAAAAAAGAAAAAAAATGAGAAGCTACTTCAGGATTTTAAGCCAGTCAATGATATATTAGATTTCAATTTCTAAAAAATTACCCTGATTATAGTGGACTCCAGACTGGAGAGAGGCTGGAGGGAGCAGACCGCGTGGAGACTCTAGCAGTGTCCTGATGAGCAGAGATGGCAACCTGGAGTCAGGTGAGGGTAGGCCAGGTGGAGTGAAAGTGATGTGCTGGGGAGAGATTTAGCAGGAGGGGTAGACAGGGCTTGATGAGGGATTGGTGGTGGGGTCAAAGGACAGAGGCATATCAAGGATAACTCAGACCTTTCTTATCTTAGGGCTCAATGAGCAGTGGTCCAGTCAGTGAGATATGGAAGATGACCGGGTCAGAAGGGGAGACCTTGGGTCCTGCTTTGAAGATGTTGAATGTGAGGCTGGCTTTGAGAGATCCAGGAAATTATGGATATGTGGCCTGCAACATGGAGCCTAGAGAAGTGTACTTGAGAATCCCCCTCTTAAGAGGTGTTTCTTGGGCCCTCAGTGCTCCTTGAGCCCTCAGATGCATGAGGTTGCCTAGAAGTATATGACACAGAAAGAGGTAAGGATGGAGGAGAGGAAGGCCTGAAGGACACTGACATTAGGAGACGACATGCTTGCACAGGAATAGAGCAGGAGAGACCAGAGGTCATAGTGAACAAGTATTGTGCCCTGGAGGGCAGAGCAAGGGTGGTTGAAGGAGGATGTGGTAAGCTGAGGAAAAACGATGAATGAAGAATGCCCATTGGCCCGAGTGACTGGAAGGCCGATGGAGACTCAGCGAGAACTGTTTCAGATGACAGAGCCCAAGGATCTGAGAGAAAAGATGATTCAAGTCATATGCTAAGAAAGGGCTGACCAAGACTAAAACCTGGGTTTCCTTCAATCTTTCTAACAATCTGCAGCCAAGAATTTCAGTAGGAATCATGGTCTATGGAGCTGCAGGGTTGGTTTTATCTCTTCCACAAAAATGCAGTCAGTCATTTCCCGGTATTGATTCTAGGATCCCACAATATCAAAGTCCACAGATGCTCAAGATCCTTATAGAAAGCAGTGTAGTATTTGCATAGAACCTACATTCTTCCTCCCGTAGACTTTAAATCATCTCTACATTACTTATAATACCTAATACACTGAAAATTCTATATAAATAGTTGCTATTCTGTATTGCTTAGGGAATAATGAAAAGAAATGTCTCAAATGTGGGGCAGGAGGTCAGTGAGAAAGCTTCCTTCCTGTGCCCAGCTTGAGGAGTCCTTGGGAAGCCACCAGCACTGTTGATAATGAGGACAATTGGATGCCAAGTGGCCTCTCGGGTCTGTCTTCTGCTAATAAGACTAAAGGGGGGAGGGGTAAAGAATTCACACCCCAGGCCTCTGGTGGGCTGGGGCAGGATGCAGCCACACTCTTCTTATTTCTATTTTCTATTTTTGTTGGAAGAAGTCATCTCCCAGATGAAAAGTCAGTTTGAAGGCACACTGGGTATTTGTGGCATGAGTTTGTCAACTGCTGGAGTGAAGAGTTCTGAGATGGATAAACAACCTTCTGGTTTTTTGAAAGCTGTTTTCAGTTCCCTTCTAGGATCTGAGCTTGGGAAGAAATAAGCCACCCCTCAGAACCTCAGAAGAAAGATTTACTTCAACATCTGTAGAAGTATTTTAATTTCTTCCTTCAGTAGGTTCAGCTTGGCCAACTGAGACAGTGGTTAAACGATTTTTAATCATGTTAATAAGAAAATTGTCCTGCCCAGAACAGGAAAGCATTGTCTGTTTTTATTGTGCTGCATAAAAATAGCTGCCTCCAGCCTTCTTGTTATGTAGTGGGCGATGACATATATTATTTTACTTAGTCCTCCTGGGAACTCAGTAGGCAGGTGATCTTAGTTCACTGGGGCTGCTTTAGCAAAAGGCCATAACCTGGCTGGCTTATAAACAGCAGATATTTATTTTTCACAGTTCTGGAGGCTAGAAGGTCCAAGATCAAGGTACCAGCAGATTCGAAGTCTAGTGAGGGCTCTCTTCCTGGTTCATAGATGACCTCTTCTCAAAGCTCTCTGGGGCTTCTTTTATCATGGCATTAATTCCATTCATGAGGGCCTTGTCCCCAGGATCTAGGCACCTACCACAGGCCCCATCTCCTAACAACATCACACTGGGGATTAGGTGTCAACTTATGAATTTGCAAGGGGCACAAATATTCAGACCACAGTACAAACAGAATTGTCTATTTTACCCCTGAAGATATTTTAACTCTGAGAAATGAATAAGGGGACTGGTTTCACTGGCAGGTGGGAGGAGAGCTGGGAGTGAGGGGAGGAAATACAAACATGATGGAAGGTACTACCACCCCGAGGAGAACCCACCATTGGCTGTAGGGATTCTTGACTAGCAAGGCCCTTGGAGATCAGCTGGAGCAATTTGCTCATTTTATAGCTAGGAAAGGAGGCCCAGCAGGAGGGGACAGTGTGCCCAAGGCCGAGAGTGTGGCAAGTGCTGAGTTCCTCCCAATACCCATTTCCATCAGGCAGAATGTCCCAGCATCCCTTGCAGATGTGGCCATGCAACTAATTCTGCAGTAAGACATAGACCCCCAGGAAGTCTCCTGAAAAGAGAAGGAGTTATGCCCTATTTGCTTTCTAATGACCCCGCCACCACCACCGCCCCATCCTGCTGCCTGAAGTGTGAAGTTTCAGCAGCATCTTAGCCCAGAGGGACTGGGCAGCCCCTGGTAATGGAGGAGAGGAGAACTGGAAGGAGCCTGGATCTCTGTCAACTTCACTGAGCTTCCCTGGACAGGGCTCTGGATTTACTTTACCTGAGAGAAATCAACCTCAATCTTGCTTTCCTGGGGTTTTCTGTTCCATATGGGTAAACTTGCGTGGAGTTAATAGGAGACCCTGAACTCCTGCAGGGACCTTGATGGGTGTTAATCACTCCCTAAAAATGGCAGTATCTTCCTTAAGCTTAATTGTTATGATTTTCTTTTTTCGAAGAGCACCAATGCTTTCTTCTGCAATAGAAGTCAAATGCAAAGTCCCAATAAATATGCCCAAGCAAATAGCTCCAATATTTAACCCCTCCTCCCCACCTTGCACACCTCACTCAGCATCTACTCCCAGTGACCCGTTTACTGCCCCTCCTGCTCAGACAAGACCGAGGGTTCCCTTCCTTCCTCAGGAATATGCAGAAATGGTGATTCGGCGAGTGGTTTACTACAGGAAGGGGAAATACCAGTGTGAAACACCTATGTTCTCTATGCCCATGAAAATCCCAGAGGGATTAAAGAGCTCAGTGTTTTTTTCTTTAAAAGAAACACAGTATCATAAAAGGAACTAGAATTGCAATAAACATTTAACAAATTTGTAAATGAGGAGGAATTTCTAAGTTCCAATTTAGTGAAGAAAAAAGGGAAAAGAGTGAGATATTTAATTACTAAAAATAAAATTTACATATGGCAAACAAAACCAAATCAAAACCAAAACTACTTAAGAAGAAGTTTCCCAAAATGTGGCAAAAGATTGTGCAATTTAATATACTGTGCATTCATTCAAATTGATAAGAAATTATGATCTTGACAAGTCATTTGAAAAAAAAAGATAATTACAGCCCTTCAAAATACAAATGAATAGTATACACTTTGAAAAAGGTATTTAAACTTACTTTGAAAATCAAATAGGTAAAAACTAAAACATCAATGAAACAAATTTTAACATTGAGCTAGCACTTTAAAATGAGAATTGTGGGCCTGGCAAAGGTGCAGAGAACTGTGAAATCATATATGTACTGATAGAAACTGGCCCGATCTTTTCTTCTGGAAAGCAATTCAGCAGTATCTAAAATATTCGTATGCATTCAATCAGTAGTCCCACTTCTGAGAATGTATCCCAAGGAAGTACTAAAGGAACATAAAAGAAAAGCTTTATGATAGGAGAGATGTACTGTAGTATTCTTTATCAGAGAGAATAGAAAAGAAGCTACAAAAATACCTAGTACTGGGGAATATCCTAAAATTCCCATGAACCAAGGTGGAATAAAAAACAAAAAACTTTAAAATAAAAAAATTTTAAGTTTTAAATAAAAAATTTAAAACTAAATAATCAGATCAAAACTACTTTACACTCTTTGTTATAAATCTTTTGAGAGTTTTCCTTAAAAAGCTTTATTGAGGTGTAATTGACATACAATAAACACTTCTAAAATTTACAATTTGATAAAGTGTGGATTTATGTATACATTTATGAAACTCTCACCACAATCAGGATATTGAATACATTAATCATCCCTCAAAACTCTCCTCTTCCTTTTCCAATCTGTCCCTCCTTTCTTCCCAACTCCGTTCATCCCCACGCAACCACTGATCTGCTTTCTGTCACTATGCTTTCCAATTTCTAGAATTTTATTTGGAATTAGGCAGCATGGACTCTTACTTGTCTGGCTTCTAGCTTATTTGTCTAGCATTAATTATTCTGAGAATCATCCACATGATTGTATCTCTCAGTAGTTCAAGCCTTGTAATTGCTGAGTAGTATTTAATTACACAGGTATACTACAGTTTGTTTATCCTTTCAGATGGTGATGGACAGTTTGAGTTGCTTCCAGTTTTGAACTATTACAAATAAAACCACTACTAATATTCAAGTGCAAGCCTTCGTAAGGACATATGCTTACATTTCTCTTGGACAAATAACTACCTAGCGGTGGAATGTGTGAGTCATGTGGTAGACATATGTCTAACCTTTAAAGCAAGCTTGTTGTCCAACCCAGGACAGCTTTGAATGCATCCCAACACAGATTCGTAAACTTTCTTAAAACATTATGAGTTTTTTTGTGATTTTTTTTTTTTTTTTTTTTTTTTTTTTTTT